>NW_024527044.1:8218781-8426104 GCF_017590135.1 Pyrgilauda ruficollis
AAAAAAAAAAAAAAAAAAAAAAAATTACATTCAAATGATAGGGAATATAATTAGTGCCAATCAATGTTTTTGTAGAAAACAGGTCAAATATAAATCCAACATCTGTCTTTGATGCTATTACAAGTTCAGCTGACACAAGAAAATTTGCAGATCCAAAGCAGCGAACATTTTGTGTTTGATTAAGTATCATAAAATTATTTTTATTTAAAAAAGAAGTGCAAAAATGGTACTTATATAGGGAATGATAACTGGATTAAGATGGACTTTCACCAGGATTGTTGTGAATTGCAGTGATCAAGGCTTAGAAATAATTTTAAAATTAGTGCTGGTTCTACTGGGAGATCACATGAAGGTCAGAGTTACTGCCCTGGACCACTGAGATCATTGAAATGGAGTTAAATCTCAAATTGCCTCCATGGTTTCCCTGAAAAAATCCAAAATTCCACCTTCACCCATTGTCTGGATACAGCTCTTCCTCCTGCCCTTCTCCACCACCGCACAAAGGGTCTTGATGTGTAAAAGAGTTTTTTCTTCTGTGAACACCTTAAACACAACTCCTTTAAAACTTGAAAGAGACCTGGTTTAACCGAGCCAACTAAAAATAACCAAAGCACAGGAGAAAGGAGAGGCCACAATGGAAATACATTAACCCCAAAAATCCATAGGAGGCTGCTTGCTCGGGGAAAGGTCAGGATTAAATACTGGATTTAATGCTGGGGCTTGAAGCAGGGATTCACTGAAAGTGATTTCTCAGTCTTTGATGACTTTTCCTGCACAAAACTCCATGGCCCTGCCCTAGAAGGTATCTTGGAATGCTCTAGGTAGCAGGGAGAGGAAATATATTTTGTCCACTTTATGTTGGGTTGTTGGATGCACTTTCAGACCCAGTGAGTAGCGACACTTAATAAGTGTCAGCTAGAAAAATACAAGTTTGTCTTTGGCTGCAAGGATAAAAAAAAAAAAAAAAAAGAGAGAAGGTTTTTCAGAATAAACAGGCCCGAGGGAAAAAAAAATTGGAAAATCTGAGAACTGGGGAAAATGTAGAAGAAAAGGATGAGGGACAACATCAAATGACAGAAGATTCTTCCCTGTGAGGGTAGACAGGCTCTGGCACAGGGTGCCCAGAGAAGCTGTGGCTGCCCCTGGATCCCTGGAAGTGTCCAAGGCCAGGTTGGACAGGGCTTGGGGCAACCTGGGACAGTGGAAAGTGTCCCTGCCCATAGCAGGGGGTGGAATGGGATGGGCTTTAAGATCCCTTCCAACCCAAACTGTTCTGGGATTCTGTGATTCCATGATCAAACAAAAGGAAAGACCAGTCTACATGAGATGTGTGGAAGTTAAAAAAGGAGAAAAAAGAAAAACTTGATGGAAAAAGATCACGAGATCCAACCAGACATGACAATGTTGCTGGCTAAAGCATTCCTGTCGGAACCCAGGACATCCCTCTGGGTGCCCTGGATGGCCCAAAATCCTGGCAGGGGCTCGGAGACCCTGGCAGGAAGCCAAAGACACCTGGGAATTCGATCTCAACCCATGGAGCAAATTACCAACTTTATATGAAGAATGGCAAGTCAGAAAAGTTTAAGTAGCATAACAGCAGTTGTCACAGGGTGAAAGATGGAATTTTTAAGAATTTCACTATGGGGGTCAAGGGGCAAGATGGAGTGATTTGGGTGTTGTCCTGTCCTTCTCCCTTCTTCTTTCTAGCCTCCATCTTCTTGGTGATGGTGGCACTCTGGGATTTGTGTAGACTAGAAAGTCACTGTCTAACATAGGTGATAGGTATTGGGACATAACTCTAAATATCAAATACATGGCTTATAGAGTAAAAGACAACACCAGCCCAGGGGCGGGCAGTGTGCCTTGGACCAACCTGCAGAACAAACCTTGGCAGGCCAGACAGAAAATGTTTTAGATAAGAAATAATAAACAACCTTGAGAACGACAGCCGAAGACTTCTGATTTCTTCTTTGACAGCTGGGTTGGGGAAAAGAGACTTTTAACACACCTTGGGATCATCTCGAGCAGAGGAGAATCCCGAGACATCCTCGCATTTTTCCTTCCAGGAAATATTTGACTTGTTTTCCCCAAAGCTGAGAGTTCTCTTTGATGCATACTTCATATAGAAAATAATACACACAACCCTATGACAGTTCTTTGGGCAACAAAAATACTGAGAGGCACAAAAGTCCGGGGCCAGATTTTTATCCCAATTGCATTACTAGAAATCCAAAGTGATTCCATGGATTTGAATGGTGCTGCTCTGGATTTGCAGCTTATGGATGATCTGCACTGGGTCCTCTGAGGGAATCTTGAGATTTATTTAAGCAAACTGTAACATCAGCTGGAAAACAACTTCAGCAGACATGAATTGTCAACACAATTGGCTATCAACCATCTGGTTATCAAATCATGGGGACCTGAGTGTTTAAGTGGACCCTCCTCTGTCCATATTCAGAGGCCTGAGCAGGATATTTTATAAATGTTGAGTATCTGTCATTTCCACATGAGAGCTTTGTGGAACTCAGAACTTCCTGAAGTGTCATCATGCTCAGATACATTTTTTGCTTTGTATTTCAGAGTTGGGTAAACAGTGGGAAAGTGCTCCATGAGCGTTCATTTGAATCCTGGCTCCGGCACACTTCTGTCCCTGAGAAAATGAGGTTTGAGGAGTGTTCTTGGATCCCACAGCTCAGCACTAGGGATAAACAAACTGTTTGGAGAGCAGAAGTAGTGCTCCCATGCTCATTAGAAATGTCACTTTAAAGAAGGTTTTTTTCCTGTATTTTTTTTAATTTGTGTGGAAACCTCAAAACAGGCCAATGTCTCTCCCCCTCTCAGTCCATGCAGAGATTCCCACTTCAAATTTTATCCTTCACCTGGACATGGATGGATCCAAAGGTCAGAGCAGAATTAAGGCAAAACATTTTCATACATGATGAGACTGAGCACATCTGGAGATGATTCCTCAGGTTTATTTCCTGGAAATTTTCCCTTAGGTTAGTTTCATGGGCTGTGTTTAACCCAAAAAGAACAAGAAGAGCACCAGCTAATGATCACCATGTTCCTTTTACCTTGACCTTTTTCTGTTTTATCCTGTCCTCCCCATAAATAATCTCTCAGTCAAACTAAACTCCTCGAGAGCTTCCTGAAGAGAAGGAATTCCATTCTGTTCCCTGTAAATCCTGTGTTCACTTCAACAACCATTATTAAGGTCATCATCACATTTATGCACCTGACATTTAACGTGCTTGTGACACTTTCAGAATGCTGTAACAGATCATAATCGAGATCAAGAAATTCAAAAGCCTAGACTAGAAGCTCTTCAAAAGCATCCCAGATACCACTGAATTGTGTTAGAGAACATTTCCAGGCTGATGGGAAGGGATTTAACCTCTTTGTTGGCTTCAGTGCACATTCCACTACTTTTCCTTGGCACTGGGGTGACCCAGGACCCAGAGGAGAGCTGTGCCCAACTGGGGGCCAGCTCACACAGGGTAGGACCCCTCAAACAACAGCTCAGCCCTTTAAATCTTCATTTTCTGAAGCAACATGAGGATCTGCCCTGGAGATTGAGAATTTATCTGCCTAAGGACATGAAAATGGGATGTCTACACAAATCCAGCATGTTTTTACATTAATGGCAGGCTGAACAGGGCACGTCACACAAAGCAGGAAATGTTTTATTTACAACCCACTCTTGAAGTCAAATCCATTTGATATTTACATTAGTTTATTACAGGGCAATTTCTAGCATTAGTTTAAATGTCCAATATAAACTTCACATTCCCAATGCAATAAAGCAAACGGCTCCTTCAGTGACCCCCACGACCTCCCAGATGAAAAAATGATTGCAATATACAAAGTCTGGTTTCATCCTGCTCTTCCTAGTTCTAAATCCAAATACAGGATCAGCTGTATTTGCAACAGTCAAAGGGCCAAATGAAATGCCTGGCCTTTATCAAGTGAAGACAATAAATGCAGAATTGAAAGCTGTATTAAAAAAAAAAATCTGGCCTTTCTCAGCATTAATAAAAATAACAATGTGCTGCATTCCTGGGGAACAGGAAGAGTAGCAGGATGCACTCAGTATGGGATGATGGCACTTCTCTGCCTCAGGGAATGCCCATCCCTGGAAGTGTCCAAGGCCAGGTTAGACAGGGCTTGGAGCAACCTGGGATAGTGGAAAGTGTCCCTGCCCATAGCAGGGAGTGGAATGAAATGGGCTTCAAGGAATCCACCACCTCCCTGAGAAGCCCCTTCCAACATCTAATCATCTTTTTCATGAAGAAATTCTTCCTGATGTACAAACTAAACCTCCCCCGGCACAGCTTGAGGCCGTTCTCTCTCCTCCTGTCCCTGTTCCCTGAGAGCAGAGCCCGACCCCCCTGCCTGTCCCCTCCTGTCAGGGAGTTGTGCAGAGCCACAAGGTCCCCCCTGAGCCTCCTTTTCTCCAGGCTGAGCCCCTTTCCAGCTCCCTCAGCCTCTCCTGGTGCTCCAGCCCGTTCCCCAGCTCTGTTCCCTTCCCTGGACACGCTCCAGCCCTCAATGTCCCCAGCACTGGAGGTGCCCCAGCAGTGCCAGCACAGGGGACAGCACTGCCCTGGTCCTGCTGCCACCGCAGAGCTGGCACAGCCCAGGTGCCTTTGTCCCCTTGCCCACCTGGGCACACCTGGCTCAAGTCAGCAGCACCCCCAGGGCCTTTTCCAGCCCCTCTGCCCCAGCCTGGAGCTGCAGGGGGCTGTTGTCACCAAGTGTCATCATTCCCCAGCACTCCCTGTGCCCAGCCATCACCAGTTGTTAACCCAGCCCAAGGGAACCTGTCCAGGCTGGGCTGGTTTTCCAGGAATAAGCCATGGGAGATGCTGTCAAAGGCTTTGCTGAAGTCCAGCACACACATCCACAAGTTCATCCTAAGTTCATGCCATTAATGCTTTTATCTTGCTGCCACTGTCATCAAGAAATGGATTAGGATTAGTTTTGAGAGATTTCCCCAATGTGAGGTGCCTGAATTTTATCAGAGTGGCAAAGTCAAATTTTCTGCAGTTGCAGTAACATGAAAAGAGTTCACAAGTGTTCACACAAAACCTCCTCATCCATAGCCAAATGCAGCTTTCTCTGAGAGGGATGAACATACAAAGGGTATCTCTACAGCACAGAAAAGTGATTACAACCCAAAGAATGGCTCAGCTTATCAGATCAGCTTTGCTTGTCTCCACAAGAGCCACCACCATCAATCAGGAATCAAGTCGTTGCCATTCACAGCAGAGTGAAGCAGAGATAATTTGACACATAAAGCTCTGAATTAGACATAATTTGAAGAGGAGTAAGCAGGTGTTATTTTTTTATTGACTATTGTATTGCTTTAATAAAAACAATCTCATTTTAAAAGAGCTATTTAACTTCTCCCAGCCAAAAATCACATGAAAAACCATCTCCCAGGCAAAGCCTGTTCTGATTTCACACAGCATGTCAGATTAAACACAGATGAAGGTTGTGAATTCCCACTGCCAGGCATTCCTTCACGGAATTAACCACTCAGAACTGCAGATCCCAGAGGTCTGTAAACAGCCCTGCCTCCAGCTTTGACAAATACAATCCTGACCACTTCACCTTGAAGGTTGCTGCTCCAAAGATCATTGCTTTTGGGATGCTTTAGAAAACTCCAGCTTTTCAATCTCTTTCCCTCATACTAAATGTAAAGGTCTTATTTTTGCACCTGAGGGTTTTGCTGGTTTGTTCCCACATCATTTCACAGAAAGCTGATGGAAGCTTCCCAGTGTCTGCTGAAGTGCTGTGCTGCATCTTCTGCTAATTCATTGTGTTCCTTATTCCATGGAATGCATCCACCCAAAACTCTGCTCTGGAGCCAGGCTGGGAGAGCTAGGGGTGCTCACCTGGAGAACAGAAGGATCCAGGGAGAGCTCAGAGCCCCTTCCCTAAAGGGGTCTCCAGGAGAGCTGGAGAGGGACTTGGGACAAGACATGGAGGGACAGCACATAGGGAATGGCTTCCCACTACCAGAGGGCAGGGATAGATGGGATTTGGGAAGGAATTGTTCCCTGGGAGAGTGGGGAGTCCCTGGCAGAGGTTTCCCAGTGAAGCTGGGTCTGCCCCTGGATCCCTGGATGTGTCCAAGGCCAGGTTGGACAGGGCTTGGAGCAGCCTGGGACAGTGGAAGGTGTCCCTGCCCACGGCTCATGGATGATCTTTAAGGTCACTTCCAACCCAAACCATTCTGTGATTGCATGAAGGGGAGGCACTCAGTGTGTTCTTGGAGCCTCACAACCCAGTGCTAGTGCTTGGCAAAACACCTGCAAGGTCTAATTCTGAAAAAAAAAGAAGAATGAATACAAACTTCTTCCCACCCTGATTTCATTCTCTGGATTACAATTGCCTCGATAATTCATTTGAAAACTAAACCCAGCTGAGCAACTGTCTTGAAAATGGAGTAACCTCAGGTTCACCTGTATTAAAAAACCTCAGCTTCAGGCAAAGCTGCTCCTTCACAGTGATTTCACCAAGGCCTGGCCCTCATTTGATGTTTTTCTGATTACAGTTCCATTGTGTCACCGTTTAGCAGCAGCACTATTGTATTACAGTCTCTGTCACCAGGAGCTGACTCTGACTCCTGCACTCAGCAGCTCCAGCCCCACTGATGTGAATTCAGTGCTCTACTGCCACTTCTCAGCTCTCAAAGCAGCTGCAGGAATCAGCAACAAGTTCCACAACTCAAAACAGATGTGACCTTGCAGGTTACCTGGGCTCAGGGCATCCCAAGGGTCTCACTCACAGCCTGGTAATAAATCTGAATATTGCCACTTAAAATTGAATCCCAGCATCACTGAGGTTGGAAAAGCACTCTGAGATCATCAAATCCAAGCATCCCTCAGCACTGCCAAGGCCACCACTGATCCATGTCCCCAAGTGTCACATCCACACAGCTTTTAAACCCCTCCAGGAATGGGGAACCAACCACTGACCTGGGAAACCCATTCCAATGCTTGCTCACCCTTTCTGTGAAGAATTTTTCCCTAATATCCAGTCTAGACCCAAACTTGGCACAGCCTGAGGCCATTTCCCCTTGTCCTGTCCCTGTTCCCTGGGAGCAGAGCCCAATCCCCCCTGGCTGTCCCCTCCTGTCAGGGAGTTGTGCAGAGCCACAAGGTCCCCTCTGAGCCTCCTTTTCTCCAGGCTGAGCCCCTTTCCCAGCTCCCTCAGCCCCTCCTCGTCCTCCAGCCCCTTCCCCAACTGCATTCCCATCCCTGGACATGAGAAGCCAGTTAGGAAAAAAACCCCAGACCTCATCTAGCAAACCCATCCTTTTCTGGCTGAAGGCCATTTTTAGGGCTCTTTCAGGCCCTCAGCTCAAACCACATCTAAGAGCACATGCACAATTATTCAGTGAACAAAAAAATAAATGACATTTTGATTTTATTCTTCTTCCTTTGCAGTGCCAAAAAACGCTGGAGTCACCCATGCACACTGCAGTTATTGTAATATTTGTTAGTCCTTCCTCCCTTGCTGCAGGCACCACTGCTTATCACGGAAAAATTGTGCCATTCCCACATTTTTATCCATGATTATCTGGCATGTGTCACTGCCAGAAAAAGCTTGATATTTATTTTAAATTGCTGCAATAATAAGGAAAGTGGCTGTATTACATTTACATTAAAATAATGGAATGCACAGCATTTAATATGAAAAGGGATTCCTGAACAAATTGTTTGCTCAGTGTGTTTCCCACACAACCATTCCACTGCTCCTGTAATACCCCAGTAGATAATACTGGAGATATTGTTGTTAATAATACATGGGAAACACACATCCCTAAGGAATTTCAGTGCATATTTGCTGGGTTTCCTTAGCTGGCAACACCGTCCCTTCCTTCCCCACTTCAGTGCAAAAACAAACTCTACATGTGCTCACTTACAGTTGTGCCTAATTATATAAATGTACTAATTACACACACTTTTCAAAGTAGGTAAATTTTAAATGGTGCCATTAAGGAAATCTATTTGATGATGGAAATTTCTGTAATATCATATTGCAATCTCACACATGGCAATTTTGCTCTCATGTCAGTATTTATTTAATGACAAATAACAGCAGAGGATAATAGAGTTGGGAAAGCAAATTAAAGCTGTAAGATTTGCAGGGTGATGTTGGTCAGCAGATGCTAAAATAAAGGAATAAAAGGAATTTGGAAAAGCAGTGGATCTAAGGTAAATAAGGAGTAAAAAGAAGTTTTGAATGATAAATGTCTTCCAAAACCACCAGCAAGAGTGATTTACCCCCATCAGAAACAATTATAAGTCATTGAGCACTTAATTTACACACACAGTTGTCAGATCTGGAAATCACTTACCTGCAGTCCTGAGCACCTCTTTGCAACCAAAATAATTCCAACTGCAAGTAGGAACCAGCCCTAGGAGCTCACCCAGTCATACCCACACTGGTAAAAAACAATCTGTTGCCTTTTGGGACCTTCTGGCTGATGTAAAAAGAGCTTTTTACTTTTAACATCAAATTTACACCAAAACTCCTGGTGCTTTAACATAACACCACTGAGGTGATTGTATAATTAAATACAATGAATACTGATTGTGTTTTGGTACTACTTAAGTTTACTGCCCTGATGTCCTAAGTAAGTGGGGTTTTTTTCCATATAAATTAGAATAATTTAATATTTTTCTGCTGCAGAATTTGGATTTTGCAGAGCACTGAGCAGCACCACAGTGCAAAAACACTGCAGGATACTAATCCCTCTGCCTTTGGGAAGAGACAGAATCCATCTTCCCCAGAAAACAGGGGAAAATTCTGTGTAAGAAAGGGAATTGGTCGATGTTCTGTCACACAAATCCTTGTCTCACAACACTCTGAGTAAGTCACAGGCTGTCACACCTCAGCCAAGACATTTATGGAAAGGTTTGATTGAAGCATCTCATAAGCATCAGGTGGGTGATCCTGAGTTACCCAGCTCAGTTATCTATCAGCAATGTTCACGAACACTTGGATCTGGGATTTTGGGTTCACCCTTCAGGGTTTGGGGTCCAGAGAAGCTTGAAAAGCTGTAAGTTCACAGATTTCTGTTCTGGTGAACCCACATTAAATAAATCTGTAGAAGAAACTCAAAATATCTCTGCACAAGGAGCTATTTTTCTTTCTGCATGGTTATAAAATGATTCACACAGAAAAAGAAATCCTAAAAGCTGGAATTTAAGGCAACCATGATGCAAGTTGGGCATGGGACTGAGCAGCACGGAGAGCGCAACGCACAGCGAGTGATTTTGTGTTAATTGGTGACATCTGTGACCTTGGGCTCACAGCTGAAGCAATTCCACCCCCTGCCCAGTGTTACCTTCTGATATTCTTCCTTGGATCTCAGGGCAGCTTCCATCTGCTCCTGGGAGAAGGTGTAGATGGCCGAGCGATACTGCGTGCCGACGTCGTTGCCCTGCCTCATCCCTGGGGGGACACAACGCAGGGGGATCAGCTTCCCTCCCTCCCTGGGGGCTGGGAGAAATCCAAAACCTCCCCCATTCCACAGAATCCCAGCATGGGTTGGGTTGGGAGGGACCTTAAAGCTCATCTCATTCCAACCCCCTGCCATGGGACAGCTCCCAGTAAATTCAGGATGTTACATACAGCTGGATTAGCACAGTTTCTGCCAAGCACACTCAGCAGGGAGTTTTAGGGAGTCCAAGTCTTTGGTTAAAAAGTCCTGAAGGGATTCAATGCTGATATCTCCTTTCAAATGTAATGAAAATTAAATATAAGCATTTCAGGGTTTTGTTCCATCACACAATAGTCAAATACAGATGTCAAACCTAAAATAATTAATCTGCAGTCACTGTAATCATGGCACTCTTAAAAAAACTTATTTTGAACCGTGCAAATGATTACCAAAAAAGTGTTGATTTTATCAAGTGCTTAAAATCTTTTTTGTACTGTGGCAATACAACTTAATGGGAGAAAGGCACAAAATACTTTTGGAGAAAAATAGTTATTTTTGGGACAGGCTGCCCAGAGAGCTTGTGGACTCCCCGTCCCTGAAGGAGTTCAAGACCAGGCTGGATGGGCAATTTTGGCACCAGGATTTTGTGATATTTCTGCTAATATGCTTAACCCCTTCAAAAGACCTGATATATGAAGTTGTTCATGTACAAATTTGCAAAATATGGGATGGATCCTTCCTGCAAAGCTACAAAACACTGGGCCAAAGCAGAGAGATGACAACTGTCCCCTCAAGTGACCAGCCCAGATTTGGTTTGGCACTGCAATCCTGGGAAGCCACTGCTGCTTCCTATTCCCATTCCCATTCCCATTCCCATTCTCTCCAGCCAGCTTTGCTGTGGATCATTCCCTAAACTCAAACAGCCTCAGAGCAGCTTTAGCATCAAGAATTCTCTGGACATGCGCTTCTGCAGCTGCATTGGCAGCTTTGTTACCACTGCCTTTCTCCCCTTCTTCCCAACTTTGTGTTCAATAACAGAACTTTATGCTTCACTGGAATAAAATGTGTGAATTTTGACTTTGTCTGGTGGTGTGGGTGAACCTGGGGGAATGAAAAAGTTGGAGTTTCTTAAGCAGAGTCCTCCCAAAAAGCTGCAATCCAAGACAAATTGGAAATCATCAGGATTGGTGTTAGGATTGCCACCAGGCTGCAGAAGCCCCTCTGAGGGCTCCCATCAAGTGTCAGGATTGTGGGGATGAAATGGAAAAGGAAATGGATGTCCTGATACCCTTCAGGCAAAGGACAGAGGGTGGAGAAAGAGCCTGTGGTACTGGAGGGAAAATATGCCATCAAATGACTACTGCTCATTAAATCATGGATTTATCCCTCTTGGACTCCCCAGGGCAACAAAAAATGATTTAAAGGGAAATACAATCAACAAACAAAAACTGCCTGAAATATTTATGAACAGCAAGACACAAAAATATTTTAAAATATGTATAAGGACGAAAATTTCATTCAGTGACCAACAGTTACATGAAAGAATCTAATTCCAAAGCATCTTCTGGAGTTTTCTGAGTATTTGGGTTATTTTTTAGCTGTTAAAATGTATTATTACAATAAAAACAACAACAATGTTCTTCATCAATACTTAATAGTGGCAAGTGCCACCAGAGGATATTTTCCTCATTCCTTTGGAAGTTCTTCCAGGGTGGCAGGGAGCTCTGGTAAAGCCAGTTTGGGATAAAATGAGGACAGGCCAGGAAAGCTTTAATTTTGCCAGAATATGTTAATGCTGATTGATGCTTGAGCTTAAGCACTAACATTCTGCAAATCTATTTATTGCATAACAAACTGTTTAACAACCAACTAGGGAGGAGATTACAAAAATCTCTCTAAATGGAGGATCACTACAGAGGGTGCTGGTTTCCAGCATGAATTTAGGAGTGTAAGTTTGGTATGAGCTAGAGTGTGCAGTGCTCTGAGTGAAAAAATCAGATTATTTAATATCTGCATGTACCACCATGACATAGTATCAGGGAGCCAGTCAGCTTAATTCATTTAAAGAAGAGAAGGTCAAGAGGAGAACTGACTCTAAATTAAAAATATATTTCTAGAGGGGGAAAAAAAAACCCACAAAACCCAACAAACAAACAAAAAAAAAATACCAGAGAAATGAAGCTTTTCAATCCTGCTAAAGTTGTTTAACTTGGAAGGGCAATTGAAAGCCAAAATATCCAAAATCCAAGTGGGAAATAAGACCACATCCAAGCAACAAAGAGCATTTATCTCTTGAACAATGCACCTAAAGCCACATTCCATTCCTGAGGGCTTCACTTTAAGGAAATACATTTTCGCAGAATCATAGAATCATAAAACAGTTTGGATTGGAAGGGACCCTAAAGATCATCCCATCTCAACCCCTGCCATGTGCAAAACCTGCCAGTTTAGGGATAGTTTTTAGGGTAGCTCCAGGAGGTCAATCTTTTCCTCAGGGATAATAGGGAAATCTGTCACTAGGACCTGAACCTCCCTTTCATTCAGGACTGAGATGAAAAACAGATTCCTTCTTAAAGTTGGAACATCTGAATTTCTTAAAGAAAATGTATTAACCCTGAGGAATAAGAGAATCCCTGAAGGTGGAAAAACCCTCAGAGATCATCAAGTCCAACCATCCCCCAGCACTGCCAAGGCCACCACTGACCCCTGTCCCCAAATGCCACATCCACAGGGATTTTAAATTTCTCCAGGGATGGGAACATCACCACTGCCCTGGGCAGCTGTGCCAGGGTTGGACAATGCTTTCCATGAAGGAATTGTTCTCTTCCAGGTCTACTTTAGTAGTATCAGTGGGGCAAGAGAGAGACTGGAAAAGGCAAATCCTGTGTCCCTGTCCAGGTGATCAGGAACACATCCAGCAGGAACAGGAACAAAGAGACCTCTGAGGTAACAGCCTGGCACTCACTGGTGAGGCCTGAAACAAAGAAAATCAGCTGATGTGCTGGGAGCAGCCAGAAATCCTCTTGTCAAAGACGTGCTTTGATAGAAAGGCTGGTTTTAGAACAGAGAGAAAAGCAGAGAATTTGCACGTCTCTGGCAAAAGACAAAAATATGTGGAGTTTGGATATGGTTGTGTGGTGCCAAAGTATGAAAAAGTCCAAAATCCAACAGCCCAGATCCTGTGTGGGCACTGGGCTGTCGTTGTAAGCTCTTGTCTCTGGAGAACCAGAGTAGAAAAGGGCATCTGCAGCTCCAAATGTGTTCAGATGTTGGGCATGGATCATATTCAGGAATTTCCCTCTGGCTGACCAAAGCATCTCAGCAGAGCTCAGCCCTGACCACTCTGGAGAACATAAAATGTCCTCACTGTGCCAGCAGAGCCCAGAGCACCAATTAACCACAAAAAGCCCTCAAGAGCTGAGCTCTGGTGTGTATGAAACGGAAATTTGTGGTGAGAGGAAGGTGGCTGGAGAGAAGAGGGGGCTGTGATGAATTCCCAGATCCTATCAAAGGAACAATTCCCAGGCTGAGACTGCCATGGAATATAAACACAATGCCACTGGAAAAGCTGATATTTGCCCAAGTGTAGATAATAGGCAAAGAAATGGCTCTAAAAATCCCTTTCTTACCAACACTTCGGTAGCTTCGGATGCACCTGGCTAGGAATGACTTTGTGTTGGTCTTCTTCACATTCTTTGGTATCAAAGCAATAAATTCTGGCTCTCCTTTGGTTTGAATGACTGGAATATGGACTGGGATATGGAATCCCCATCCCTGGAAGTATCCAAGGCCAGGTTGGACAAGACTTGGAGCAACCAGGGACAGTGGAAGGTGTCTTTGCCCAAGGGCAGGGGGTGGAATGAGAGGATCTTTAAATTCCCTTCCAACCCAAACCATTCTGTGATTCTCTGATTAATAAAAAAACATATTTCCCAGTACTATTTCTTTTTCTTCAGAAACTGCAAACAAGCAGATTTGTTTCCAAAAAGCCAATGTTTAATAAATTACCTACAGAAAGCTAAAGCAAAAGACACTTTATTTTATTGGCTAAATCAAGGAATTCTTTCAAAGTATCAACCCTCTAATGACTTGAAAGTAACACTTATACACCACTCCTTATCTTCCCTCCATTTAAAAATAATAAAAAAAAGGTAATGGCATCATCCGTCAACTTTGCTATTCTCGGAGGATCCCAGGCATAATGGAGATAAATGGCTGAGGTCTCTTCGACTCTTCTCTGCCATCCAGTGAAATTTTAAAGGGCAGTTCATAGCTCTTATTTTTATCATAATTTTTCCCGTGATTTATAGACTTTTCTGCAGCTGTCACTTATTTTCTTATACCTGCAGCAACCTGAGATACGGATTGGTCATTTTCTTCTCCCCAATCAATCCTTGCTGAGTTAAGACTAATAAAACTCCGTCTTCCAGCTCATCATATCATTATTTAGTAAAAATCAATGGCACCATGTCAGCCTGGCTTGATGTCATCACTCACTCTAATGATTACATCCATACAGCTTAAAAGTTGCCAGGGGAAAGTAAAACTCTTTATGGCACATGATTAAAGGAGAAAAATGTTAATAGGAAAGAATTTCGTTACAGTGCTGTGCATTGAGAGTTCTGGATGATTTTCAAGGTACTGTGGTGCAGGAAGCATAAATTAAATAGAAAATAGTTTCTTCAGGAGGTTTAAAAGAATTAATGAGCTTGTACATAATAAAGAAAAGTTTTGCACCATCAACAAGGTTTAGAAAGTTTTCAATATACACAGTTTTTAGTATCAAGGAGGAAACTCTGGTTTTGGTCCTCTTTTGGCACTAAAAGATCTTTGAGGTCTTTTCCAACCCAAACCATTTCATGATTCACATATCAGTAGCAATACTGCTCCTCTAACACTTCAAATATTTTATACATATTTTTAAAAACTAGAAATTCTCCAGGAAGACTTAGTTTAGAAGAAAAGTTCCCTGTATATTCATTATTTATTAATTCCCTCAGAAATAATAATGTATAAATGCATTCTGGAATGCTCTTTGACCTTTGAAGGAAGCACATCATAAACCTGAACCCAAAAGGAAAAAAAAAAATCCTCACAGATTTCTTTTGGATGAGTGCAACAAAGCTCAAGTGTTAACTCAAGTATCACTGGCAGGCAAAAGTGTTAATCCATTTCTAATTATTAATTGAAAATTCATATTTACCAGTAGTGCACAGAACAGATGAATAGAACAGTGAATTATGCACATAAATCATCCTTAATGGCACTAAACTTATTGTAGGGGACTTCTGCTTTAATCAAACTTGACTTCACTTTAATCAAAAGTTAAATGATTGGGTTTAGGCAGGATTTTAGACATTTTCTGCCATAAATAGGCATTAGGCTTTTTCAGAGGTACTTTCTCTTAAAAATCTGTCTGGGAGCTGGATGAACCTCAGCATGCTGGAGAAACTCCAGAGGAAGCCACAAAGATGCTCCAAGGGCTGGAGCCCCTCTGGATCCAGGCTGGGAGAGCTGGGAATGTTCAGCCTGGAGAAAAGAAGGATCCAGGGAGAGCTCAGAGCCCCTTCCAGAGCCTAAAGAAGCTCCAGGAGAGCTGGAGAGGGACTTGGGACAAGGGATGGAGGGACAGGACACAGGGAATGGCTTCCCACTGCCAGAGGGCAGGGATGGGATATTGGGATATTGGGAAGGAATTCCTGGCTGTGAGGGTGGTGAGGCCCTGGAATGGAATTCCCAGGGAAGCTGTGGCTGCCCTTGGATCCCTGGAAGTGTCCAAGGCCAGGCTGGATGGGGCTTGAATCAGCTTGGGATAGTGGGAGGTGTCCCTGCCCATGGCAGTGTGTGGGATGAGATAGTTTTTAAGGTTCCTTCCAACTCAGACAATTCCATGATTCTATGAACATGGGAAGGGAATGAAATTTTTATCCATATTTATTGGTGAAGCTGGAACTGAGATTTGGTTTAGGTAACCAAAACTGACCAAACATTGATGCCTCATTTGAGTCAACTGTGTTGACCAGCTCTTCCCACACCCATGGGAGCTGATCCCCTCCATGCCCATGGAAATATCTAAATTTAAGTGGATTTAGCTCAGCCTTTATCCCTTCTGGCTGTGCTGGGGAGACAAGACTGCCTGGAGATCCTGATAACCTTCAATCCCAAATGAAATGCATGCAGCAGGGATGTGTGGAAGAGACTGGAAGACATGGCAGAGGGCAGAAATGAGCTCCACATTTTCTAACTGCTGGAAAACAGGAATAACACCCAAAAGCATCTGATATGGAAAGGCACTTCTGTTTGGGTAGCAGAATTGGGCCCCCACTGCTGATTTTCTTCAGGGATTAACTTTGCTGTGATGTTACCAAAAGCTGGACAACAACTGATGATGGGGAATAATATAATTAAGAAATGCAGGGATTCAGACCAGTTACCACATGGGCTCAGCTATGGAACCACAGAGATTTGCTGTTGTTTTCTCCATGTGCCTTCTCCCTTCTTTTCATTTATCTGCTGTTCATTAGTGCCTTGCCTCAATTTAGGCATTTGCCAGCACTACGAATCCAAACCCACTCTGATCCACCAGGTGCTGTTGCAATAGTAATAAAAATAATTAGTGATAATAAAAATAATAGTGTTGTCATTTGCTTTTATCAGCAGATAAGCTCATGGGACACTGCTCTCTCAAAACACAGACAAGTGTGCTCTTATAAATATGCACAAGGAAATTGCAGGCAGAGAAAAACAGTCATTCATTGAAAATATTGTTGTTCAGAAGAGAGTCAGCTTTGACCTCTTGTACCTAATTATACACGAAAACAAAGATTAAAAGCCTACTAATAATCACCATAAACTATGATTAATGATGCCACGCTTCAGTGCCTCAGATTTCCAGACCCAAGTACAGTAAATTCACTATTATTTGAAGAACAAAACAATGTTTGGTATCTCTTTGTTTTGACTTCATCTGTTGTTTTCCTTGCCTAAGGATTAGGAACAATCCATCAAAAAATTCTGCAGAAAAAGACTTTCTAAGGTTGCCCTCTCCTAATTCTAGAAACACATGACAATTTAGGTGCTGTTATTCCCACCACATTCCCATTGGCTTCATGCAGAGAGCCACAGCATCATGGAACGGTTTGGGTTGGAAAGGGCCTTTAAAGATCATCAGGTTCTTATATCACTGAACCACAGAATATTCTGGGTTGGAAGGGACCTACATGATATTGTATTTTATATAGATATACATATATACATATATATATATATGTATATATATATATATATATTCTACTTTATATATATAAAGTAGAATCTCATTCTTCCTTATATCCAGTATAAACTTCACCTCTCTCAGGTGGATTCATGTTTCCCACAGTGTCAGAGTTTTAATTTTCAGTAGTTCTGGGGAAATGGACCACACATCCCTGTCAGGTCTAAAATAAAGAACCTAAAAGGAGTTGAATGAGGAATTCAGAGCCCAGAAGGACTTTTGCCCTTGAGGCAGAATTGATTCAGCAGCACTCACTTCAAAATGCAAAGTGTTCAGCCCACCTCAGCAAACCACTGCTCTGGTTAATAATCCCCTTCATTAAGAAAGATGCAGGGAAAACATCATCTCCTAAACTGCAAATATAGGTCAGGAAAAGTCTATTCTAATTTATATGGATAAGAAGAGTCTAACGTGCAAATTAGGGCACGGCAGCTGAAATTCCTGGGGATGCAAAGCAGCCTAATAACACCTATTTATTTTTAATGCCTGTTTACTCCTGGAGGAACAACAAAACACAAAATTTTGGTTCAGGAAGGAGATGAAGCTGCATTCCTAAAGTACAACTTTGGCAAAGACTTTGCTACTTTAAAAAACTCACAGACCACAGGTATTTTGGAGGTGGGTTTGGGCAGGGAACTAAATTCGTTTCTGGTGGGATGAATCAGCATCAATCAACTGTCCCACCACTGGGATTTCATTAGAAAGAGCAGGAATTAGAAGAAGACAACAGAAAGACTCCTATCAAACAACCTAGTTCTACTCTTGAGTGTCCAGCCCTGCAGAAACCACCTCACATTTATCTTTATTGTGTCCTGGCACATCGATTTCCATGGCTTTTGTTAATTTATCAACACAGGGCTGTGCTTTATTCGCTTCCTTCAAGAGCCTCCCAGCAATGTCTGTACCACTGATTTAATTAGCATCCTCTTCACTGTATCCTCCGAGTCATTAATGAAAATATTGAGGAGTATTGGACCAAGAATGGATCCCTGAGGGGCTGGTAATTCTATTTTGAATATATTTAATATGCCTGGTGACAATAGATTTTGTATTTCTACTGGTTTTTGTTACACCTTGTAATAATGCTGAGACCATCAAGGCTCTTAATAACGTTTGAAATACATGACAAAGGTGCTTTAATCTGAGACTCACAAATCTCACTCAAATTATAAAGGGAAGCGAGTTACAAAAATGTAAAGGCAAAACATAAAAATGGTTACATTTTACAGGGAGAGATTATTTTTTTTCCCTTTAATCTCCAAATGGAGTTCCAGGCCTGCAGCAGAATACCAAATGTTGGTTTAGGGTGGCTGCAGCGTTTTTTATGTGTACAGCTGTTCTTCCACTGGTATAAGTAGACACATCTGCTCATTAGCAACACAATGTCATTTCTAGTGTCTAATTTTAATTATTTGCAGATGATAGATTCCTTATGCAATGTCTAAAAAAAGTACAGGCCTTCAAAGCTGGGGAGAAATAAATATCCCCTCTGCAAGCAAACTGGGTCAGCACAACGAAAAGCAGATATTAATCTGGAGAATTCCTGTATCAGCACCAAGGCTAAATGCCAGCGTGTTTGGAAGGTCACAGGGAGGAGAAATGGCTCCTACATTTCTTCTTTATCATGGATACACAAGACATATGGACTGAGAGATGCTCTGAACAAGTCTGGCAGGTGATGGGTTTGTTGTAGGACAGATGGTCCTCAACTGCTGGAAAAACATCAGCCCTGCTTACATTTCCTGCACAAACACAGGCAAGATAAGGACTTGTCCCTGACAGGAAAGGGGGAATGAGATGCCCTACAATTACTTTGGTTCTCTGGGTATTCCCAAAGGATCAACAAGGCTGGAGAGGAAATTCCAGCAGCCCCTGAGCAACCATGGCCACAGGTTTGTCCTTCACCCTGTGGTCAGAGTGACCAAAACTGTGGAGTGCTGGCTTCCTCTCTGCCACTAACTCAAAAATCCAAACAGGAAGGCAGAAGGAATGAAAAATGATGGGATTTGTGGACAACAGGCACTCACCACAAGGAATTGTAGCTGTACCAGAGTTGTTTCCTGTGGGCTGGGAATGATTGGGTACTTTTGAGGAATGTGGGGAGCAGAACTACCCAAACAAGCATCTGGTTTGGACTGTGCTGTAGAAAAAAAACAGAGCTGAAGGAGACAAGTGGATTTTTCATTTCTCCCAAACACATTTTCACAGAATCACAGAATGGTCTGAGTTCAACAGGACCTTAAAGATTATCTTGTTCTACCTCTTGCCATGGATTGGGACATTTTCCACTAGACCAGGCTGCTCTAAAAAGAAATTAGTTTTGTTGTCTGCTTGACTTTTGTACAGACCATGAAAGCAAGAAGGAGCCTTTCTTTAAAGTCACCTTGAACTGGCTGAAATCCCTGACAGATAAAGGACTTCACCCACACACAGGTCAGGAGAATTTCAAGATTAAAGCCCTTTACAGGACTCACATTTGCACCATGCCAAACACTCTTCTCTGGTATCAGATTGATTTTTCCAAAGGTCTGGAGAAATAGTTTCTGACACCCCACAAAGAGCAGCCAAACTTCCTGATCTGATCTAACATGACACATCCCTCCCCAACCAGGAGCACAGCAGGGTTTGGAATTGGCACAGGCACTGCAGGTCAGTGCTGATGCCAGAAGGGTGATCCCACCAGCATTCCTGCTCCTGGCAATTTAAATCCTGGCTGGAAACCACGTTTCACTTCCATTCATGCAGGGTTAATTTTCAGCCTGAGCAGAGAACTTTGTGATTGCCAGAGTCAACACAAACAAAGAGCTTGTATCTGGCTGAAAGGTCAAGGAGAGAGGAGAAAATCACCATTTTCCATAACAGAGAGGTCAAATATTACTTTACAGAAATTGTGACACTGCAGAAGAGGCACAAAACTGATGGGCTGAAAGTCCAAGTACCTCTGTATAGGCAGCAAGCAGGTGCCAGCAGCACCACGGTCAGGGTGCAACTTCAAGGAGACAGTCAGTCTTACAATCTAAAAAAATCTGGAAAGCTCTGAAGATGACCCCATTAAAAAACCAGGCAATACAGACTTTGCCCTGCACCTCTGCAAACGTTAAAAAATAAAATTATCTACAAAGATTTTTTTGCAGTATTTTTGGCATATCCCATTCAGCCCTCTTTTCTGTATCAATGACAAAGAAACAACATCTCGAGCCCATACAGAGCCATCCAGAGCAATCCTCTTATGGATCAGATCATCCCTGGGAGAGCAGGAAGGCTGAGCAGGGCACTGGAGGCTGAGCAGAGATGACAGCCATATGCCACTTGGCAGAAGTCAGGGGGTTGTTTGTTGCTTTTTCAGTCTCCCAATTCTAATGAATTATAAAACAGAGCCTAAATTAACAGTCAGGAGGACTTTGTCAGGGCCCCACACTTTGGAGATGCTCATCGGGGAGGATCTCTTTCAACTGTTTGATTTGATCAAAGGTTCCTGTTTTTCAATTGACTTCTGCGCACTCCAGAGCTTCCCTAAACAAGAGCCAGGCTCCTTCCCAGGGACAATTTGAATCCCAGTGAGGTGTCAGTCTCTTCTAAAGGACAACTGCTTGGAAAGCAGGAGTTTTTGAATATTAATACACTCATACAATGATGAAGGATGGGACTGGCAGTCTGTACTCTTCAGCAACTTGGTACCAGCTAAAGCAATACTGAAAGGTCTTAATTTGCCACAGAATGTACACATTTGATATTTAATGACATCAGAACAATGAGACAAGTCCATTATCTGTGCTGGGGGTAGAAGAGGTGAAATGGTGTTACCCCAAATTGTGAGAAAAGACAAAACACACTGAGCTTCAGTATTTTTGAATGAGAGCTGTACTCAAGAAGTTCAGCACTTGCTGTATGAGACACTGGATTCACCCAAAGATTGTGCTGAATTTCATAAACAAGAAATCTTCCCATTTACCTTCTTAGTCAAAATCTTCTCATTGGCAGACGGGGTCCTGCATTCCCACAAGGCTGCCAGAATAAAACTCACCGTGTGCACACAGCTCAGCCACAAAGGAGAAAAACATTGCAGGTCAGAGCTCAAAACTCTCTCTTCTAGTGTCTACATAAAGCCACATTTCCCACAGCCAGCTAAAAATACGGAATAGGTACAAATCAAGGCAAAGAAACAATCCCAACTTAGAGACCTTTTACCATGCCCACCTTACAAAACAGAAATTTGACATTGGGACCTTGTGGTTCAGGTTTTTTTCAAATCCAGAAATATGAATGGGGTGTGAAAAGCTTTGCAAAATTCTTGGACTGAGATTAGAACAATATCACAGAATCACAGAATCATTTAGGTTGAAAAAGACCTCCGAGACCTCCAAGCTTAAGTCCAATCTCCACCTTGTCACCAGCCCAGAGCACTGAGTGCCACGTCCAGTTCCAGTGTTCCTTGGGCACTTCCAGGGATGGGGACTCCAACAGGAAGGAGACAGCCCCTTCCAAAGTTTGACAGCCACTTCCATGAAGAAATTCCTCCTGGTGTCCAACCTCCCCTGGTGCAGCATTAAGGAACCACAAAAATACCCAGGTAAACCAAGCCGTGCAAGGCTGGGGCATGCGAAGTCTTCTGAGAACAATTCCATCTTTTCCAGGGGTAAAGTGATGCTCTCACTTTTGGCAAATTATTATGGAAGAACCACGTGGAAATTCTGTTGATCCAAGCTTCAGTGAAGGTTTGGGAGAGTTTCCACCAAGCATTGCCATGCCACACAGATGCCTGAGACAGTTGTGAAGGATTCGGGTGTCTCCATGGCTCGGTGTCACATGGAGACAGGAGCTCATTCCCAGAAGGAATTCAGCCACATTAGCATGGCCTCCTGCCTGGGCTAATTAGGTGATGCTTCCCAGCTGCCAGAAATCCAAGAGTGAATCACACATCTGCCACATCCAGCCTTCTTCTGCAAGCACAGACTGGAACAGTGCTGAACCCCAGTTGTATGAGGATATAAAGACATAATGTCATGATTTTACTTTGGTTTAGAGCCAGAAGGAATCAGAAATTCAGCTGATGAGTTTATCTGACCTGTTTTCACAACTACTACACTTCATCCAAATATCAGTGTGCCCAGATAATGAACTTCAGTCATCCTAAAACCCTGAAGTCCTTCAGGCATTTCCCTCTCTCAGTAGGCCACATGCTGAGCCCAACCACTGCCAAAGTCAAGAATACAGACATGGCAAAAGACTGATTAGGTGGGTGTTGTCCAAATTATTTCAGCAGAAATCCATTCCTCATACCTGGAAGATGAAGAATCATAAATTCCTGTCCATCATTCTCATCTCTGGTAATCAGGATGAATCCAATCATATGAGTACAACAAGTGGACCAATTGTCCTGATGTATCAAAACAACCAGCCCATAAGAGCCATAAAGATCACCTTGTTCCAGCCCCCTGCCATAGGAAGGGATCTTTCTCAATGCAGAGCTCCAGGTTTTTTCAGGAATTGTGCAGATGAATTATCCTGAACACAGCTCTAAAGGAGGGGGTTGGAAAGGGAAGCTCATAAATCATCAGCATGGGCCACTGCATTCGACAAATTCACAGTATTCCTTCTCCTGACTGGAATCAAGCCCCTCTTTTAAAATGATGGATTATCCCATCCGAAAGACTCAAAAGGACAGTGATGGAAAAAAATTCCAATGCTTAATTACACTGAGGGATGTGAAGCTGCTTCATCCCACAGCGGAGCTTTCCAAACTTCAGCTCCCAGCTACTGCGGCTTGTTCTGGTTGGTCAGGGTCAGGTGCTCAAACTGGCACAAGGCACCTGCAAGGATGACTTGATGATACAATCACAGAATATCCTGAGTGGGAAGGGACCCACAAGGATCATTGATCCAATTCCTTGGGGTCTCCCAGGACACCCCAACAATCCCACCCTGTCCCTGAGGGCGTTGTCCAAATGCTCCTGGAGCTCTGGCAGCCGTGACCATTCCCTGGGGAGCTGTTCCAGTGCCCAGCCACCCTCTAAAAGAAGAACATTTTCCTGATATCCAACCTACCCTGCCATGACATGGTGTTCTCCCTCTTTCATGTGTCTATTCCCAGCACTGGGGCGGTTTTCTGGGCTCTATATCCTTTTTTTGTCCCTCTTCAAATCCCCAGCAATATTTCCACAGATCCCTGGGATGGCAACAGAGGAACTGCACCAAATGTTCTGATTTCCTGGCCCTGCAGACAGAAAATTCCTGACTCAAGCCCTTTCCATACAGGCAGAAGCTGCAATAACCACTTTGGGCTCAGTGGAAGACACTTATCCACAATAGTCCCTGGATCCCTCTTTGAGTTTCTCTTTCCTGGGATGGCATCACATTTTGGAGGTATCATCTGCAATTTTTTTGTTCCCAGATGCGGTAACAAGTGGCATAATTACGATGGCTGTTCAAATATTGAAATGAGTTACTTGTGTGCAGCGTTTCTGGGAAATGGGAGAAGGGATGAGGTTTATTGGAACTCTATAAACATGCAAAATGTTTTCTGCACACAGTTTCCCATTTCTGTTTGCACAGATGTGGGTCGTGTCAGCACAAAACCCCTGCCAAGAAGGATAAATTAAATCCAAAGGTTTGGATAAGGCAGATAGGTAGAATGATCCATTGGTGTCTCTGCACAACATCTCTAAGCCCTTTTTGCTCCCTTTTTCTAATCATAAAATATACTCAGTACTGTTGAAAAATGTAAAATCCCAAGCTGTGATGAAGGATAAAGGGCCTGGGTAGAAATGAAATAAAATAAAATAAAATAAAATTCAAAAAAACTAAAATAAGGTAAAATAAAATAAAATAAAATAAAATAAAATAAAATAAAATAAATTTTTAAAAAACAAAATACAGCAAAATAAAATAAAATTTAAAATGCAAGGTAAAATAAAATAATAGAAATTTTGAAATTGCAAAGAAATACAGTCTAATTGAAAGGACAAAATTGTCATAATCAAAGTTGAAGAGAATTTTCCATTGTCTCCTGTGCCACTCTGTGGGAATTTTCCCAGCCCAGGCAGCTGTAAGGGAGGAGGGGCACTCAGAGCTTCTGTGCTCCCATTCTCCCTCTCCCTCTCTTTCTCTGTCAATAAATGTCTGCAATCATATTCCTGAGCTCCAGTGTGATTTCAAGGTTCATCTCTTCCATGCAGCTCAAACACTAATTATCCCAGCTGTAATTAGTAAGATAATTAAATACTGGCTCGCTCATCACTCTACCTTGTGTTGGGTCATGATTCTCCCAGAAGACCTTGAGCAGTTGCTCAAAGCTGATGTTTTGTGGCTCAAACACCACCCGGACGGCCTCGGTGTGCCCAGTTCTGCCTGAAAATTCAAAATAAAATCAGATTTTAGCATTGACAATTAGCCAGGCCACACTCAGGGTTTCGTCTCTGCGATTCCAAGCACAGTCCTTTGGTTTTGTTTCATGTTTTCCTAAAAATACTTTGATTTAGCACCATTTTTACCTGAGCTTTTTTGCACAATGTTTTATATTTATGTCAACTCTACTAAATCTATTTGTTCAGACAGGGCCATCGTGAAATAAACCATGCAGAGAGACGAGAAGAGAAAACAGTGATGATATTACAGCAGTTTTTTAGCTTAAAGGAGAAAAAATTAATAATTCTAGCAAATATATAAGTGAAAACTACCAAAATATTTGAAATATTCCAAATAGAGCATTAGAATATGAAAACTTCTATGTCTAAGCTGTCTTGACTGGGTTTGTTTCCGTGGAGAAATGGATAATATAATTGATTATTAAATAATTATCATTACTATAAAATATCAATAATATTGATTATGATGATAAAAACAAATGTCAAGGGTGTGTTTACACACGATCATACAAATAATTCCAAACTGTTTCACAATATCCCAGGAACAAAAGTGTCAAAGCCTGGCTGAACAAATTTTATGACAGCAGAAATGCAAGGAAGATTAGCAGATGTTACAGCACTTACAAAAATATTATTCCTATTTTTCAGTTACACTTTGGATATTTTTTTTTCATTTCTGACTTGTTTGTGACTCACAGTATTATTGAAAAATCCAGCTTCTAAAGGATCTGGCCACACAATTCATTTAAATTTTAATTAATAGTGATATTGATGAGTACTCAGACTTCTCAGGTGACAGTCCACTGCACAAAGTGCATTTTATGTTTTATATATGTTTTATATTTTATAATTTAAAAATTAGACGTTTGTTGTCATTACCTATTCATGAATGGGGGAAAAAATCCCATCCTTCAATTAAATCATAATATGCAAATATCAAAAGAATAAACTGGATCTGCCTTTTGTTGGGGACATATTAAGCTCCTTGATCACATTAGGAAGGTTTTTATTTAATTTATGCCAGATTTATTCCAGATTTATTCCACTGATTTAAACAGAATCAAGGAATTCCACACAGGCTGAATCCGGCCCAGTGCTGGCTCCTGAATGAGCTGTCACCAAAAAAGAAAAATCAGATTTTGTGAGTAACTGAGGACGGTTCAGTAAAGGCATGAGGAGAAATTTGAATTTTAATAAAAAACAGAAATAAAAAGGATGCTGGGAAATACTAAAGAGCCACGATAGGGCAAAGTGTGACACTGATTTTATCAGTTAATGGGGCACCTGAAACAAAACCTAAACAAGGCACAGAGGCCTGGGCCAGACGATAAAAGGGATCTGAAAGACTGGGATTAAATTTAGTCTGGAATGCAGAGGAGTAAAGGAGGACACATCTGGGATATCTGAAGCCTAGATTTTATAAAATCAAATTGCTCCCTATCTCAATGTGTCAAAAATCTGCCCAGTGAGATTAAAAGAGAATATCCAGGTTTCCTGGGAGCTGGAGTGAAGCCAGGTCCCCCTGTCCTGCAGGATGTCCCCAACTGTGACCCAATTCCTCTCTGCCTTTTACAGTCCAGGGAAGCATCTCATTACCTGAAGCCAAATTCGGATGGTGGGAAGCAGGATCACCCATTCAGCAGAATAAAAATACAAGTTAGAGCTAACTGACTTAATAATTAAGTGAAATGGTCTTCAACAAGAAACAACAGCCAGCTTAGGTCAGAGATGGAATTTATTCCAGATATCGTGGTTGGATGTCATTGATCAGCAAAAACAATTAATTTGGTGGTGCCCAAATTGGGACTTTTGCTGTAGTTAGAGGAAAAAAAGGAGAGACCACGACCAGGGGCGTGTCCAACTTGCCCAAGCCAACATTGTTTTCGTTAGTCACGCAGGCAGAGGGCGGGCATGGAACATCTCTGTGGGCGTGGCACAGCAGTTTGAGTGGTAAAGAGGGGCGTGGCACATCTCTGTGGGTGTGGCACAGCAATTTGAGAGGTAAACAAGGGCGTGGCACTTCTTAGTGGGTGTGGTACAGCAGTTTGAGTGGTAAAGAGGGGTGTGGCACATCTCTGTGGGCGTGGCACAGCAGTTTGAGCGGTAAACAGGGGCGTGGCACATCTCTGTGGGCGTGGCACAGCAATTTGAGTGGTAAAGAGGGGCGTGGCACATCTCTGTGGGTGTGGCACAGCAATTTGAGAGGTAAACAAGGGCATGGCACATCTCTGGGGGTGTGGCACAGCAATTTGAGAGGTAAACAGGGGCGTGGCACATCTCTGTGGGCGTGGCACAGCAATTTGAGTGGTAAAGAGGGGCGTGGCACATCTCTGTGGGCGTGGCACAGCAATTTGAGTGGTAAAGAGGGGCGTGGCACATCTCTGTGGGCGTGGCACAGCAATTTGAGTGGTAAAGAGGGGCGTGGCACATCTCTGTGGGCGTGGCACAGCAATTTGAGTGGTAAAGAGGGGAGTGGCACTTCTCTGTGGGTGTGGCACAGCCATTTGCACAGCTGTTTGCACAGGCAGGGTTGTAGGTTTCCACCTGCTAGTGGAGTTTTTATTGTGTTGTTTGTTGGGTTTTTGTCAGTTGATTGGTTTTGGGTTTTGTTGGGTTTCTTTTTTTTTTGTTGTTAGTGATGGTTTTTACAAGATCAAAACCTGCAGTTAGTGAAAGTGTATGTAGCCAGATAGAACCCCCCAAAAAGGATGTGTCCAGAGCCCTTCCTGTGCAGAGTGTTTGAGTTTATCAGTGGTGCCAGGGGGCATTCCAGAAGAAGCCTGCCTGTGGGGTGAACAGGAGAACGATCTCCTCTCTCTGGTGGCCAAGCTTAGGGAGGAAGTGGAAAGGCTAAGGAGTATTATGGAAAGTGAAAGGGAAGTAGATTGGTGGGGTTCTGCCCTTCCATCCTTGAGGGAGTCAGAACACTCCCACTCCTCCCACTGTCAACAGGAGGACACACCTGGTGGATAAAGGGGAGTGGAAATGGGTCCCACTCCACTCAAGGAGGTAACAAAAATTCCTCCCAATCCCCATCACTTTCAGAATAAGTAAGAGGCCCTGGATGAGGAGAGTCAGCCAGATGATGTAGAAGAAAATCATCTGCCCAGGGAGCCTCCCAATTATGATTCATCTGGTGGATCACCACTTTTGACATCAAAAAGGAAAGAAGGGTAGTCGTGGTGGGTGACTCCCTTCTGAGGGGAACAGAGGGCCCCATATATCGACCAGACCCACCCCACAGAGAGGTCTGCTGCCTCCCTGGGGCCTGGGTACGGGATATCACTGAGACACTGCCTGGGCTGATTCAGCCCTCTGATTATTACCCACTGCTGATACTGCAGGCTGGCAGTGATGAGATTAAAAAGAGGAACATCAGGGCAGTTAAAAGGGACTTTAAAGCACTGGGTCAACTGGTCGATAGGGCAGGAGCGCAGGTAGTGTTCTGCTCTCTTTGGTGGCAGAGAAAAACTATGAAAGGAATAGCAGAGCCCACATTATCAAAAAGTGGCTCAAGGGTGGGTGTTATCAGCAGAATTCTGGCTTCTTTGATCATGGGGCAACTTTTCCAGAACCAGCAGAATTTTGGCTTCTTTGATCATGGGGCAACTTTTCCAGAACCTGGCCTGCTGGAACGGGATGGGCTTCACTTCTCTGTTAAGAGCAGAATGGTTTTAGCTCAAGAACTGGCAGTACTCATTGAGAGGACTTTAAACTAGGTTTGAAGGGGGAAGGGGATGCAGCTGGGCTGTCTGGAAGCAGGCCCAAGGTGGTAAGCCTGAGTTAGGGTGAAACCAGTAACCAAAGCAGTGGTGGAGTCTCCATTCCTGGATGTGTTTAAAAAAAAAGACTGGATATGTCACTTGGTGCCATGGCTTACTTGAGGTGTTAAGGCATGGATTGGACTCAATGATCTTGAAGGTCTCTTCCAACCTAGTGCTTCTGTGTGCAATTGTACAATTAAAATCAGATTAAAGAGTGACTTCTGACTTCAGTATTTTCATTTTTTGTAAGCCAACATGAAGCTTATGAAAGGTTTTTATCACTATGGAGCAAATTACTGGCCTAAAATGAACAGGTTTAGACCAAGGAAAGTTTCCTAAAGAACTTAAAAACAACAGAGGCATTACCTTTCCTCCTGACTGAAACAGCAATTACACCTTGTCAACACTGCCTGCTCCTGCTAATCCAGAAGTTCAAAGGATCAGCCTCCTTTTTTTCCCAGAATAAGGAAATAATGGTGCTCCTCTGAGAACTATAGCCTGACCTCATGAAAAATATCCTCAGATGTGTAGCTAAGAGACTGTTAGAATAGATTTAAAATCAATATTCACCCTCAGGGGAAAAGAAAGGAAGTAATGCTGCTGGTCCTACCAGATTCACATCTCATTTTCCTCAAAGCCTTTCCACAATACAGTGGATTTTCTTTCTGCTGTGGCTATTCCTAAAAACAATCTTGGCATTGGTGACTTTTTGCATTAGGCTTGAGTCTGACTATGAAAACAGAATAATCCCATTTTGTTCGTGTCTCACACACTTGGTAAATCCAATGCCAAAATAACACAGCATCAACCCAGGTCACTACTCCTCTGTATGGTGAGAAAAACAATTGAAATATTTCTAATCAAACCTTTTTTTTGTAAGAGTTCTTAAAATGGAGAGGCAGCAATCAAAGAGAAACAATAAGCCCACTTGTTCTCCAAAAACCCGCGTGTCTTTAACATTCAACAGCCTGACACTGAGGAGCTGCAAGGATTTCAAATGATGTGAGTGGGAGATGTGATTCTCTCAGTGACATCCAGCTCTTCACCTTAGTGCCTCCTTCAGAATTCCTCCTGAAATGTCCACTTATATTGTCAGAGAGTCACAGTGTCCTCAGTTCACCCACTGCTTTTAATTAGCAGATCTTTAATATCCCACAGCAAAAGTTTGAATGAGTATGAACACTTCTAGAACCCTCAATGTCTGGATGACATTTTTTAAATAATTTATGGAATTATAAATATGATTCTAAGTGCTGTTCACTGTGCAAACAGAAACTCTATTTATTGGAGCCGATATCAGATTTCCAGTGCTGGCGCTCAGTTCCTTCAGCTCTGGAAGGGTTTTAACCATTGAAGAACCTCCCTGCAGAAGGGAAGACTTTATTACACCGAGGCAGGGAGGGCTGAGTGCCAAGAGCAGATTGTCTGTTTATCCTGGATCCATTTCCCACTTAGAAAACACGGCCGCTCCCGGAGGATTAACTCCAGCGAGCTCGTTCAGTGGGGATTGCAACCCTGGCAAAAACGTCCCCCCGGCAAAGACCGGGAGAAAAAGACGTCTGAGTGACACATTTTCAATTCCTTTTCTTCCTAAGAGCATTTAGACTCTCACCTTCTTAATCATGTCCCAGGTGAGTGCCCAAGCCGAGGGATTAGGGAAGAGAATTCATTCTTTTTAACTGGCTGCATCCAGGGAGTGTTTAATTATCTCCAGTAAAGTGGAGCAGCTTCCTAGGGCTGGCTGGAGAGCTCCTCACCTGGGAGTGTCCCAGCAGCCACGTGGGCTTCACCTCCACCTGGCCCTGCCTCAGGTGAATTAAATTCTACAGAGCAAAAATTCCAAAACTACTCCCTCCTGCCTTGATTCTGCAATAAAAAAGGACCTGGCTCTTTTGAGAAATAAGGTCCTGACTCCAGTAAATCACAGAATCTCACAATAGTTTGGGTTAGAAGGGAGCACAAAGATCGTTTTGTTCCATTTATTTGTACTCAAGTCTATTTAACAGCTCTTCATCACAAGAATGGCCCAGAGTCTGAGGAACAACTTATCCATTACAGCTCCCGCTCCCAGTGTATTCCATAAAGAGCAGATAATGACTTCTCACACATTTTCAAAGAGTTCTCAGAAAATAACTCTCTCTTTTCTCACCTCTTCCAGGAATCTCTGAACTGCCCCTGTGCTTGTCACACCAACAACACAACCTCCTTGGGATCCCAGAATGGTTTGGATGGGAAGTGACCTTAAATCTCATCCACTCCCACCCCTGCCGTGGGCAGGGACACCTTCCACTATCCCAGGCTGATCCAAGCCCCATCCAACCTGGCCTTGGACACTTCCAGGGATCCAGGGGCAGCCACAGCTTCTCTGGGCACCCTGTGCCAGGGCCATGATGCCAATGTGGAATGCAAAGAAACACAACCAAACTTCAGCACTCACTGATTTGGGAGTTAAACCAAACTCAGCTATCCAAAGTCACGGCCCAAGTGAAAATGCAAAATACTACCCAAAAAATGGTCATGGGAAGGTCTTTTGAGCATCACTTTCTCCAAACCAGCCTGAGAATTTTTATTAAGTCGTGGTTATTGCTTCGAAAATTTCCAGTGCCTTCCTATTTGTTAAATAAACAAAACAAAAGTTCAGCACTAAAATACTGAGAGCACATTTTGGGTGTCCCCTTCCCTTTAAATTTTTACCTTCAAATCAATGAGGATAAAAAGACTGGAAATAGTCCCAGATTCACAGATTTTTAATAAGGGTCCATTAAAATATTTTTATTTGAATTCCTGCCCAACACTGAAAGAATTTAATGGAACAGACCCTTATTTTGTACTTCTACACTGGCACTAACTTGTGGCTAATTTATTTTACCTCCTTCTTTATATTTTAAACCAATTTAATGACTTTACCAGCATTGAACTTGGAGATAATGCTTGGTTTATTAACCACTGTGAATTTCTGCTTTAGAAAATATCATTCTTTAACTTCTCAGTGTGATCCACACTCTTTTTTTATCCAGTTTTATCAAAACATGTCAATCCTTTCCAGCAAGAAGCCAATTTATCACTATGGACTAGCCAGTCCTGCAGTTCTAAATCAAAATAAATTGTCCATAAATTCTAGAAACTTCCTGAAACTTCTGTCTGGACCACAGAAAATCAAGTACTTTTTAGTACGTACAGAAAGTAGTTCATACAGCAGCTACACTCTGGTGCATCTGCAGAGAAAATGTTATTAAATTTTATTTGGTTTATTAGAGGACAGGTGAATCACCCAGTAAATGAAAATTCATAAAGACAAGAAAATTTGCTGATAAAACAATGAACTGCTCTTTCCAGTGCCTTCTAGAATCACTTCATTTTTTACCCCTTAGGAACAAAACCAAGAGAATAAAATCGTGAGTAAAAAAAATGGAGTTGAACATGCTGTTATTGTTACTTTTTTTCACAGAAATGCTCATATTTTCCAGTAAACTACTTGAATGAAATTAAAAGAGATTGGCAGTTTTCACAAAAAATAAGGTTTTTTTAAAAAAATCTGCCAAACAAAAATACTAAATGAACCTGTTTGTTTTTTTGCAAGTATTTAAAATTTCTGTGGCAGAGCTGCAAAAATTTTTACTATTGTTTGCTAAAATCCTGTCTGTTCTTTAGCAGCAAAATGGGTTTGATAAACAGAGTATTGATTGGTTTTGCTGAACAGAATATCTGGAAGCAAGACCACTGCTATAAACCCTTTTTATTTGTAAAATGGCTGTACATTGAACAGCCGATAAACAGGAGAAAATGAATTATATAAACCTGTAGGAAAAAAAGGAGGTGGCAAAACTTTCCTTGTTCACTGTACTTGATATAGGTTATATTTTTATAGGCGGAACGTCCACAATATAATCCCTTAAAAGGGGATTATTTTAGACTCCCTATAGCCTGGTCCTGTGGACCAGATGCTGTTCCCAGTTGGAATGTTCTCCTAGAAAAGGTTTTCTGGTTTAATTTCAGCCAAGTGAAGGAAAAATGTCGAAGATGGGCTCATAATTAACACCATGGTCCTATGGAATACAAGGTCTTGTCAGCCAGACTCCATTTCATCCTCCCATGAAATTACAAGTCTGGCCGTAATAAATGTGGGATGTAATAGCATGGATGGAACTTAGGCTTTATTAATGAATTTGACTTATTACTTCATGACTGATTAAAAAATTAACACTCCCCCATATCGATAGTGCACATGTTAAGTGGATTAAGAATTGTCTAAATGACATCTCTAAAAAAAAAAATTGTCCAAAGGGAACAAGGTTTGAATGGCAGCATCTTCATCTGTCCTCTGCAGGGACTGCTATAGAGCCTGTTGCTCTTAAAGCCCTTCATCAGGAATTCCAAAGAAATATAAAGTCTCAATTTATAAATTCTGTGGATTACTCAGATGAGGAGCTGATGGGATGGTCCTACAAAGCCATTTCTTGCTGCGCTGGGGCCACTCAATCAAAAATGTATTAAAGAATTCAGAGGTAAAATCTCTGCTGAAGGGAAAAAGTGACACACCTGGTACCTGCAAATGGGGGACAACCTTTGCAGTAAAGGCAAGGGTGGAAATAAACATGGAATTTCATTGCCAGACTGCAATAAAAGGAAATAGGGCCTGAATTGGGATGTCAAAGAGAAAAGAGGTTGTAGGAACAGCTCTGGTGAGATCAACCCTGGCACTAAGAAATCCTGAAAAGTCGTTTCAGTGACAGCCACCAAGTGCCAGATGAATTTACCCTTTCCAAAAGAAACCCCTGGAGATTTGTAACTGAAGGAGATGAGCATGGAAGGGGAAGGGGATGAAAAAGGGGCCTTTGAGAAAGCAATGGAAAGGCAGATCAAGAGTCAGTGGTAGGGATGGAAACCACGGAATTCCAAATGGAAAACAGCGTTTAGATATGGATATGGAAAATGGTCCTTGCTCAGTTGCACCACTGGATCTTGGGTTGCTCCTCTAAACCCATGTCCTATAAAGCACCTCTCCATTTCCTGACATTTTCAAGTCAGATCAGATTTCCTTCTGGGAGAGACACTTCAGTCAAATATCAGCTAAATTTAAAGGAAAAAGTGCTAAGTCTTGATAAAACAGTAACACGAAACATAATGATCTATAATATAAAAATGTCAAACTAAATAATGCAGGGAGCCCTTACCAGCCTAAAAGGCTGGGAATATATGAGTGAATTTTCCCTCTTTCCTTTGTTCATTTGGCTTTAACGAAGCTTTTCTATGCCAAACTCATCTATGCAAAGAATTGGGACTTTTGAGTTATCTTCTTTTCATCATGGTTGATGAGGAAGACTCTGACCCAACTACAAGTTCTATATCATTTTTATATACTGGAGTTGGAATCTTTTAGCTGTGGAGCTGGGAATAGAAAAAAAATCCATATTCTCACATCAAGGAAATTCTCATTTAAAGCCCAAATTTAACCCTTAACTGACACATTCAATGGATGGAGCCTTTACATTCCAATAAATTGCATTCCTGGCAAATGGGTTATGCGAAGGTACTCCCTGGAGGTTGGATGGGGCTTGGAGCCCAGAGAAGCTGTGGCTGCTCCTGGATACCTGGAAGTGTCCAAGGCCAGGCTGGATGGGGCTTGGATCAACCTGGGATAGTGGAAGATGTCCCTGCCCATAGCAGGGGGGTGGCCCTGGATGAGTTTTAAGGTCCCTTCAAACCCAAAGCATTCTGTGATTTTATGCTTAAAATAATCACATTACAAGAAAGATAGAGTGACCAGCAATTTCAGATTCTGTGTTTGGGCAGAGTTCAGTCTTGAACTGCTCGGTTTAGGTTCCTGTTGGATCTTTTGGGCTGAATGAACAGTTTCCTAGGGAAATAATGGAATGGTTTGGGTGGGAAGGGACCTTAAAGTTCATCCAGTTCCACTGCTGCCATGGGCAGGGACACCTTCCACCATCCCAGGCTGCTCCAAGCCCTGTCCAATCTGGCCTTGGACACTTCCAGGGATCCAGGGGCAGCCCCAGCTTCTCTGGGCACCCTGTGCCAGGGCCTCACCACCCTCACAGGGAGCAATTCCTTCCCAAAATCCCATTTAACCCTTCCTCAATAGCCCAAATATTGAGTTTTACCCGTTTGCTTCAACTGTGACTCGTTCTGAAGAAGGCCAATGGAAAATAAGAATTCCCTTTTGGCTGGAAAGGGAGTGATATCCCAGGACACAGCAGGAGCAGAAGACCCAAATCTTCAGAAAAGAATTTTTAAGAGATGATTTATTGCCAAAAATGGGTGGAATGTCCCCAGCCAAAGCAGTAGTGGGGGTCTGCTCTTGTACAGAAAAAGCTTAGATTTAAAAGTCAATAATAAATACACAAGCATCATACCTGGATTTAGTAACCCAGCTTTAATCTATAAAGGGAATTGTTTTCATGTCAATATAACAGAAAACATGATTGATTTTTTTTCCTGAAAACTTTACAGCTTTTAGCTGCCAAGTCTCTGTGCCACCATTATGCAACACAAAGAATTTCCTTAAATAAATGGGTGTAACGGAAAACAAAGAATAATAGGAATGTGAGGAATATGTCATGCACTGAGAAGAGCTTTGAAAGGTGATAAATGGAGGTAAATATAATACCTGGGAACATCTATTCATAGCAAGATGGAGAGTTGGAAAATAATAACTAATCTGGAATTTAAAAAACAAGAAATGAGAGTAAGATATTCTAATATTTAATATTTTCTGTTAAAACTACAAAAATTGTGGTTTCTCCTTGTCTCTCTAGAGTGAATCCAGTAACAGATTACTATGTGGAGGAGATCTCTGATTAAAGGTTTGGTTTCTGAAATGTGACAATTCTGACTCTTTCTGAAGCTGGAAACCACCAAAGAGCTTAGAAAAAATTGTGCAGATCTTAATACCTGAGAACTGTAGACAGAATGCCAAAAAAAAAAAAAAGGATAAATTTTTGTATTTACTCTGAACGCTTCTCCTTCACAGATGATTTTTATTAAACTACTCTGACACTTCTATTATAAACATAAATAAGACTGGGATCATGGTTTCCCTCCTTATTTCCCCAAAACAAATCTGCAAAAAAGCAGTAGAGGCAATCTGGTTTCACCAGAGAACATCAAAGTGCAAAGAGAAGGCAACAGAGCAAAGTTTGTGATGACAAACAAATACTGAGAGGGCAAAAAGGGAGCTGGGATGAAAATTCAGAATTAATTTGCACTAGATAAATACTTCTAAGTCCATCAAAATTAATAAAAGAATTCTAGAAAGTTCTAAAAATACCCAAGCAACTATTTGCTGAAAAAGTCTTTAGGAGAAACTATTAAAGAGATTCAAAAGATAAAATTTTCACAATTTATACATGTAGAACAGCTATAAGACACACAATTAATTAAAATTATATTTAATCATTTCATTTACAGTAGTTTCCCTCAACGAGCTTTAGAAAACCTGCTATTTCTTTTAATTATAAATTACAGTCATTGCTCCTCTTCAAATTATATTCCTGCAAGGTTATTGAATGGGGGGGCTAAAATTTTGCCCAGTAGAGATATTAAAAATTTGGGTAAGGTCAGAAACTGGGAAATCAGGAATTTGCAGTCTTGGGTGTATGGTATCAATGTCTGCAAAGAGCAAAAAAAGAGAGTTCACAAATCACAAAAAGTTACAAAATTGGTTGTCTGGTTGATAAAAAGATACTTAAACCCCTGAAAACTCTGTTAATCAAAAGAGTTTGGAGGCAGAAAATCATCCTGGGAATTCTTTTTTGCTTCAGTTCCTTTACTGTAAGTTTATTTTTCCCAACCACCCTCAAGAAGGTCCCTGCAGGGAGAAGAATTTTGTTCCATGCCCGGCATCATCAGAGGCTCTGTTCCAGAATATCCCATTTCTGACTGGAATTGGAGAGAGAATTCCTCATTCCTGGAATCTGAGCACAAACCCCCACTTAGTGATGAGAAGAATTTTCTTAAGGACTTGTGAGAAATTCACTCCACAAAGCCCATTAACCACAGAACCAGATCAAACACCAGCTGAGAGACTTCTACAGCTGCACGACCCAGGTCTGAGACCAGGTTTAAAAAACAAAGAGGAGTAGATCAATCACTGGCCTTTAATAAATCTTTACAGATATTTCTCCCTTTTTTTTTTTTTTTTTTTTTTGTGGCCAACTTTTTTAGACATTATTAATTCTCAATTTAAATGAATGGCTCTGCAAAGCTTAACCTCAAGAAGTCATGTAAAATGAGTTATTACCATGATTAATTATGCTGGGATATGCCAATAAGAGCAGCCTTTATTTCAGCCACTAATACAATTAATTAAAATTAGTTCCAGTAAACAGTGCAGTGCTCACACAAAACAAAAAGTATTTTTGTTTTTTTTTCTTTTGCTAAAATGTAAATATCATCATTCACATTAGACCAGTAAAACCATTTCCCTCCAGTTTAAGCCTAATGAACATTCATTGCATTTGATTATGCATTATTTCTGTTCAACCAGCCCCAAATCAGGAGTTTTCAACTACAGATAACTTGTATCCTTTTTATATTCCCATTTAAAGGGGATCATTTCAGCAAAGCAAAGAAGGGATTTTTAATTCATGTGAAACCAGTATTCCATTATATTTACTCCTCCAAAAAGGAACGACCAATTTGGATGCCCCAAGAGTATTTAGAAGACAATGAGAAAAAAGCCCTATTGTTTATTTATTTTAAAAACTCAAAACTCAGAGAATTAATATATGGAAATAATGTGGATCACTGTGCTGTCATTTATAGATTTGTACATCCCTAATACTTGGAGAACTCCTTGGAATTTAGGAACAACAACTCTGGCAAAAGGAGAGGCACAAATTTCCTTTCTCACAGCTACCAAGCCTTTGAGATATTTTTTTTTCCTCATGTTGAAATGAACTCTGGTTTTACTGCTTGGAAGATCCTGTGGCCAAAAGCTGAGGTTACATAAATCCGATCTGGAATAAAATGCAATTTTGCAACACTGAGGGAGAAATGTTTGACATTACTTAGAATCTTAGGATATCATGGAATCACAGAAGGGTATGGGTTGGAAGGGAGAATAAAGATTATCTCATTCCAACTCCTGCCATGGGCAGGAACAGCTTCCACTGTCCCAGGATGCTCCAAGCCCTGTCCAACCTGGCTTTAGACACTTCCAGGGATCCAGGGGCAGCCACAGCTTCTCTGGGAATTCCATTCCAGGCCCTCACCACCCTCACAGCCAGGAATTCCTTCCCAATATCCCATCTATCCCTGCCCTCTGGCAGTGGGAAGCTGTTCCCTGTGTCCTGTCCCTCCATCCCTTGTCCCAAGTCTCTCTCCAGCTCTCCTGGAGCCCCTTTAGGCCCTGGAAGGGGCTCTGAGGTCTCCCTGGATCCTTCTCTTCTCCAGGTGAGCACCCCCAGCTCTCCCAGCCTGGCTCAGAGCTGAGGGGCTCCAGCCCTTGGAGCAGCTCCATGGCCTCCTCTGATTTCATTCCAGCAGCTCCACATTTTCTTTTTTCAGCAGAAATAGACAGCCCAGCAAATGACAACAGCCACATCCCACAAAGTGGAAGGCTCAAACAGGACATTTGGAGAACCTCTATCACCAGGAGGACAATCCTGCAGTGCATCCCTTCTGTAACCACCACCCTGGAGCTGTTCCTGAATTGACTTGATGGCCTGAAGAGTGTTGGAGATAGTCCTGCTTCCCATGAGAACTTGGAGTAAAGACCTCCAACCCCAGTCTCCAGGATCCTACTCCTTGACTCTAATTATGGCCACAAATCACAGCTCATTCTCGTCGTTCTCCATTTTAACTCAGAGATTTATTTTAGGTGCATCAGACCAGTCTGAACTTACCAAGAAACTGGCATCTTAATTATCTTTAGCAGAATTTAGAAGCGACTTTACTTGCAAATACTCTGGGAGCTGTCCCAGGTACTGTGATTAGATCTCTTCATTTGTCAGTTGTTGGAATGGCCACTCCATGGTATTGGATCATCCTGTAAATGCCTCTCTCCCTACACAAACAGTGTCCAAGGCCAGGCTGGACAGGGCTTGGAGCAGTCTGGGATAGTGGGAGGCATCCCTGCCCATGGCAGGAGGTGGAATGGGATGAGCTTTAAAGTCCATTGTGGTATTCTGGGATTCTGTCATTCTATTCAACTTTTTTTTTTTTTGTTTTTATTTTACTTTTTATATTTTTATAATTTTTTAAATATTTTTATTATGATTCCACATATAAATCTGCATGGATGTAATTCCTGAGTTGGGAAATAAGGCAGGACAAACATGAACCCTCCCCGCAAATGGGGTGTAAGTGTGTGAGGGATGGCCCCCCTGTATTATGGGTCATACAAGAGCTCTCACACGCTCCTTCAGCACCTGGAATGGCCCTAGGATCAGAAATGGATGTGTGCAAATAGTCATAACAAATTACCCTCTCTTATATTTTATCTCCTCCTAAGCCTTCCAGAAGTCCCAACTCCACTATGGCCTGGCCCAGCTGTTATCAGTCACATGAGAGACTCTCCTTTACAAATCTTCAGAGTTAAAGATGGGATTAAAAATAAAAATAATACAAAAGAAACCCCACCAACTTGCATTTAGCAAGCTTATAATAAAAATTAAAAGATACTAATAAATACTGTGCTTATAAGCTGGTCTAAATCTATCCAAAATGCCCCGCAGTGAAGTCTTACATCAGTTATTATTGAAACATTAAATGCTTTTCTTCCAGGCTTCCAGCAATCAATTTAACTTTCAGTCATCTTGTCCCCATATGTGCTGCTCCTGTTGATGAAATGGCTATTAATAAAGGAATAGATGGCTATGAATCAAAGCAAGCTCTACTTAATCACATTAATCCAGAGTATGTTAAAGGCTTCAATTTTCTAAATAATTTTGGGCTTAATGCCTCTGAGATGGGCAGACTGCTCTATTGATGCAGCATCTGGTCCAATTTAAGCTGCATTGTGAAGGAGGAATTGTTAGGCCCTTGCAAAATTAAGGAAGACTGACAGTTTTAGGGATGCAACCAAAACTGCTACGGCTGAGACAAAAGATCCTGCAAGATATTGAAAAAGGGCCCGCGACAATTAAAAGGCAGCCCCTGCTCTGCAAATGCAGCTCCAGTGCTCAGTGAATTGTGTATGATTAACTTACTCCTCCTGATGGGATGAGCACTCCACACACTTCACCAGCGCCGTATTTTCCAGTCATTGAACATCCAACAGCTGCTGCTGTGAAATATGTTCACTTACCCATTACATTGGGATACCAATTAGGGAGGAATTATTTCAAAGGGAATGGCACCACCACCAACACTATCCTTGCAAAAGCAGAAATTTCTGGCTTTGGGATTTTTTTTCCCCCTCGCCGAGTGTATTTTTTTATTATTATTATTATTTTGGTTCTGTAAATGGAGGAATTTTGCAATGAAATTAGACTTGCCTTGGCCTGTAGCACTGAAATTCTGCTGCATTCAACTCAGATTTAAAAAAAAAATATTTTAACTACTTCTAGGGGGAATAAAAACCTTCATTGGAGAATTGGTTTAAAATGTTTTCAGAATATTTCTGTAGGACAATGAGTTTTAAAACCCAGTCTTCATAGAAAGTTGTCAGTGAAGGAGGCAACATGGTACAGTCCATCTACATTTTAATATTAAAACTGACATTACCTTTGCTATTACATTTTTATTATATTTAATATTAAAATTACAAAAGCTTCAGGAGCAGATATTTTGTCAGTAACTTGATTAGAAATTAAAAGTAAATCCAATGAACTTAGTGAATATTCACTCCATATGTGAGGAATGAATGAAGCCAGAAAGTCACATCCTGCAGAGCTGTAAAGATCTGTCTGAAACCTTTAATTTCAATTAAAATACTGTTTGAGTTAAATATGCAGAGCAGTTTGGGGGGGCAGAGATTGAATGTAGTTTGTAATATTAAATATTGCAAAATGTGGACAATTATAAGGTGCCCAAAAAAAGATTTTATATTACACACTGGAGCATCTACTTCATCTTACAGGACCTGAGAGGAAACAGAACTTTAAAACAGAGATTAAAATTAAGCAAAATATTTGGATCTATCGTTCCTTTTCAGCTGAATAAAATAATTTAGATGTATAAACACCAAAATGTATCAGCTAAAATTCTTTATGACTCCAGCAGATAAAGAACAACTTCTGAGTTCACCTTGCTGCCTGTGCTTTCCTCCAACACTCAGTCCTGGAAAAATCCATATATCCATGGATTTCAAAGCCCCTCAGAAGATAAGATAAACTATCTCCCTTTTTCATGAGTGAGGACAATGGCAGGAAGAGCTGAAGGTCACCCAAGTCAGCCTTGGAGCCAGGAATGAAGGGGAAGGAGCTGAATCTGTAACAGCCCAGCTGCCCCTGCTCCTCCTCCCATCCTGCTCCGAAGGGCTGCCAGGCAAATTCCAGCAGGGAACCGCTGCTGAGGAACACGAGAGAGGCAGGAGCAGCAAAGAGGAGGAAAAGAGATCCCAGCACATCCCCTGAGACACCTGTGCTGCCCTCGGAATGGAATGGGAATGGCTTTGGCTGGAGCCAGGGAGAAGCTCCATTGCCAGGAAGGGTTTCAAAGGGGTTTTATGACCAGCAGGGGAGAGGAGGATTCTGCCCCTCTGCCCTGCTCAGGTGAGACCCCACCTGCAGAGCTGCCTCCAGGCCTGGACCAACAGCAGGAGGATGTGGAGATGCTGGAGAGAGTCCAGAGGAATCCACAAAGGTGCTCCAAGGGCTGGAGCCAGGCTGGGAGAGCTGGGGGTGCTCACCTGGAGAAGAAAAGGATCCAGGGAGACCTCAGAGCCCCTTGCAGAGCCTAAAGGGGCTCCAGGAGAGCTGGAGAGGGACCTGGGACAGGGGATGGAGGTACAGGACACAGGGAATGGCTTCCCACTGCCAGAGGGCAGGGATGGGATATTGGGATATTGGGAAGGAATTCCTGGCTGTGAGGGTGGTGAGGGCCTGGAATGGAATTCCCAGAGAAGCTGTGGCTGCCCCTGGATCCCTGGAAGTGTCCAAGGTCAGGCTGGACGGGGCTTGGATCAGCCTGGGCTAGTGGAAGGTGTCCCTGCCCATGACAGGGGGTGGGACTGGATGAGATTTAAGGTCACTTCCCATCCAAACCATTCTGGGATCCCAAGGAGGTTGTGTTGTTGGTGTGACAAGCACAGGGGCAGTTCAGGGATTCCTGGAAGAGGTGAGAAAAGAGGGAATTATTTTCTGAGAACTCTTTGAAAATGTGTGAAAAGTTGTATCTTCTCTTTATGGAATACACTGGGAGCGGGAGCTGTAATGGATAAGTTGTTCCTCAGACTCTGGGCCATTCTTGTGATGAAGAGCTGTTAAATAGACCTGAGTACAAATAAATAACCACTTGTCGTGCCGCTGATTTATAAAGAACTCATTTCTAGGTGTAATTCTATGGCAACAGCTTTTGTAAGGCACTCTTTGACACTGCAGCAGAGCTCCTGTTTAACAATTCAAATGCAGAAAAGATGGGAATAAAGGAGGCAAAAAGCAACTCAGTGAGATCTCTGCTCACAGCTCAATTGTTTTGATGAATTCTGCCCTCACACGTTATATGAACATCTCGCGTGCAGACAAATCCTGTTTCATGGGAACAATGGGTGTGCATGGAGAAAAGTCTATTATCATATGGAAAATAAAGGAATTAGAGGAGAATCAGAGGTGATAAATAGATGAATATGCAGGGAGACACTTGGCTTTCCACTCAGTTGGTCTGCAGGATTTGCCTTCCATGTCTGCTGTGGCACTGATTATTCCTGCACTTCGGTGGATCAAAAGTGCCTGGCAGAAAAGCAGGAGCAACAAATGCAGTTCTGCTGCAAAGCTGAGCCATTTTTAATTCATTATTTTATTTTCCAGAGCTGCCTGAAATAGTCATCCCTCAAGCAGGCCATAGAAATGATTCTCTTTATTATGCAAAGTTCCATAAATCTCAACTGCTGTATAAGAAAGATACAGCTAATCTTTGGAGACTTTGGGTTGGAGTCTAAATTTTTTGGGAAAGACCAGGAAAAGTATTTTGCTCTTCCTAGTTAATTAGATCTGGAACTGTGGGAGCTGGTAGCAAAATATTGCCGAATTTTGGTGTGACAGCTCTTGGTTCAAACACCTGCCCAGGGCATTTGGAATCTGGATCCCAAAGGACTCTCAAAATAAGAGACAATTCTGTTGAAAGTCTCCTAACTCCAAGTTTTGGGAAAATGTTCAGGAAGCACATTCCTCACATGTCCTGGTAAAGCCAGGCCACTGCTGAGACAAGAGTGAGAAATTATAAAATTATAAAATCATCAGGGTGGGAAAAGCCCCTCTGAGATCATCAAGTCCAAGTGTTCCCCAGCACTGCTAAGGCCACCACTCATCCATGTCCCCAAGTGCCACATCCACACAGCCTTTAAATCCCTGCAGGAATGGGGACTCCACCACTGCCCTTGGCAGCCCCTTCCAATGTTTGACCACCACCCTTTTCATGAAAATTTTTCCTAATTATCATCCTGAAACTTCCCTGGCACAACTTGAGGCCATTCCCTCTCATCCTGTCCCTGTGCCCTGGAAGCACAGCCCGACCCCCCCGGCTGTCCCCTCCTGTCAGGGAGTTGTGCAGAGCCACAAGGTCCCCCCTGAGCCTCCTTTTCTCCAGGCTGAGCCCCTTTCCCAGCTCCCTCAGCCCCTCCTGGTGCTCCAGCCCCTTCTCCAGCTCCATTCACTTCCCTGGACACCAGGAGTCATGTGGGAATCTTGTTTTCTTCAACTGCCTGGGGCAATCTGGGCAGGGAGAAGAAGAAGAGACAGAAAGGAAAGGTCCTGGAATTCATTCCCAGAGTTAACATCTGGGCTGATGCACCTGGCAGCAGCTTCATGCCAGGTACACTATGGGAAGCCAAATCTCTGCTTTTCCCTGTGCAAGAATCTCATCTTGTTTGCTTCTATTTCCACATTTTGGATTATTTGGATTATTTGGATATGGATTCCATTTTCCCCTTTGATTACGCGTTGCTGCACATTCAGGAGGAGGAAGAAGGTCCTCTCTCCACCCAAAATCTGACCTACTTAATGCAAACTGGATCCTACTTTCCTTTTGCTTCCCAGCCTAAATTCAGCTCAGACTAAAGACACCAGATCCCAGCCTACACTTTTCCATTTAATTTTAGCTTCACCTAAAGACTTCTGACCAGCCCACAAAGGCAGCTGGGACATGAGGGGAGAGCTCATTACACATTGCTCCTGTCTTTGAACACCTCTGAACACCTGCAGAAGTGTTGAACTGGCCCTGAACACAGAGCAACGAGGCAGGAGAGAAAATGAAACCATTTGTTAAAACAAAATAAATGAAGCGGTGAAAAATAATGGTCCCATCTGCACCTACCACTGGTTCAGGGTCAGCTCTGCTGGAGCCAAAAATTTCAAAGGAGAAGGATGGAATAGAATCCTGACCACCTCCCCCACCATCACCAGCCCATTCAGATAATAATAATAATAGCCAAAATGTCAATATTTAGCACTCTTGCAATGCTTTGCAGCTTCAAAACATTGTGGAAACAGGGCAGGATCAGTGAGAGTGGAACTTCTTTCTCCAAGGTAGCCACATTTTTATCTTATCATCCTATTAACAGGCCAAGAGAAATTTCTTCCTGATGTAACACCATTACCATCAGCAGAATTATATCTAGGATCAGTTTGACCCAATTTACTACTTTTTTAGCAGATGATAAGTGTGCTATAATGGTGTTCCATTTGACTTGGAACAAAGAATTTTCACAGCATTCAGCAGCGGGAATGACATGATTTGCCCTGTGTCCTTTCCAAATAAAAATCTAAGCCATTATAACACACACACACAAAAAAAAAACAAAAAAAAAAAAAAAAAAAAAAAAAAAAAAAAAAAAAAAAAAAGTAAGTGACGAAAAAAAGGAAAAAAACAAGCAAACAATGTGTAATTATGACAGCCAATGATAATTCAAACTTTCAGTTTAGCCCATGGTACCTGTCACCTCTCAGGATGAATAAAGCAAATTTGTGGCCAGGATAAATCAGGATCTCCTTAATCCCAGGTCACGGATCACCTTTTTGCTTTCTACAACATGCTGACAGGAGGGTGCAGGGAGGTGGTGTCAGACTCTTCTGATGAGACAAAACAGCCTCAAGCTGCCTCAGGGAGGTTTGGGCTGGATATTAGGAAAAATTTCTTTATGGAAAGGGTTATCACACACTGGCTCAGGCTGCCAAGGGCAGGGGTGGAGTGACCATCCCTGGAGTGTCCAAATAACGTATGGATGTGGCTCTTGGGGACATGGTTTGGTGGTGGTGCTGCTTGATGGTTGGACTCTATGATAATCTGATTTTTTTCCAAATTTTCCAGCTTTTCCAACTTTACTGATTCCAGGAATGGAGCCCACAAAGTACCAGGAACAGGAATGCAGCTCTATTTTTCATGGCTCACAAGATCCCTGAGAGGAAGGACCAACCCCATCCATATCATGCTCCAGTGAAACCCCAGTAACAGCCTGGGAACCCAAGGACAGCAGAATTAAAGCTGTTTTCCATTTCCTTCCTCTCTACTCCAACCCAGGCAGTGACATTTCTCTACACACTGAGATCATGGCTTTTCATATTAATTTTAATTCTCCTAAGCCTTGATATCTCCAACTGTCTGCACAATCTGCTGTCTTTTCTCTCAGTCTAACACAACACTTTGGGAGTAAAGGACCTTCTTTTTTTCCTCTGCTTTCCCCACCAAGGTCCCAGTCCACGCCAAGTCCAGCATTCAGAACATTAAACCCACTTTTTTAGCATTTTTGTTCTGCTGCTGCACTCTCTTTGCAGAAAGCAAAGCTTTCCTAGATTTTATGGAAATGTGACATTAGGAGAGAATCACTCGAAGGCATTTCAGCTACAATTAACATTCTTCACTCCTCAGAAAGAAAATAAAAACAGCCTCTAATTGAATCACTTGACTGAGTAAACACTGGATTAAACTGAGAGGGGAAGAAGTCGACAAAAAACTGCAGTTGGACAAATGTTGGGATTTGGGTTTGTTTTCCCAGGAACATTTGATGTGTGTGGATACACTGCGGGCACGTGTGGGAACACAGACACTGCCACTGCCACGAAGCTTTTCAGGGCTCAGTAACAGGCACAGAAATGTCTCCAGGCAGAGAAACCTCATGATTCCTTCTTGATTCTTCCCAGGCAGGGCATTCCTAGGATCCATGGATTTAAAAGGGGTGGTTGGGAATGTCAGTACAGACAACACACATCAGAAGGGTTGGAAACAAGAGCAGGGCAGGGCAAAGACTGCACTGAGCTTCTCAGAGCAAAATATTCCTTGCTAAGCACAAGCCTAGGAGGAGTCCTGGCTATGTAGAACCATGGAATTAGAATGGTTTGGGTTGGAAGGCACCTTAAAAGTCCCACCCCCTGCTATGGCTAGGGACACCTTTCCCCATCCCAGGTTGCTCCAAGCCCTGTCCAGCCTGGCCTTGGACACTGCCAAGGATCCAGGGGCAGCCACAGCTTCTCTGGGAATTCCATCCCAGCTGCTCAGCACTCTCACAGGGAAGAATTTCTTCCCAGTATCCCATCTAAACCTACTCTGCCACTGGAAACCCATTCCCCCTTGTCCTGCTCCTCCAGGCTCTTGTAAAAAATTCCCTCTCCATCTTCCTTGTAGGCTCCTTTCAGGTACTTCTGTGGATTCCTTTTGCTTTTAACGAAGAAGCTGCTTTGGAAGACAAACAGGACAATCCTTTAGCTGATTTTTAAGAGCTCCAAGAGGGCTCTATCCAAGGCAGGCAGCTTCTCCTCCTTTGGAAGGACAAATTTAAGGTCAGCCTGGAGATGTGGACAAAGTGACCAGCCTGAGGTGACCTCATCCACATAAAAATCAGGTTTGCTCTGAGTGCTGCAGGAACTTAAGGTCCCTCCCTAATTCCAGTTTGGTAGACTGAGTAAGTGGCTTTGTAGCTTATTTTTTTACTTTACAAGTGTCTCCAGAGCAAAAACAAGAAGTACTTCAGTACAAGGAGTACAACGAGTGCAAGAAATACAAGAAATACAAAAAGTAAGGGACACCAGTGGCTGCCATAACAACAATGAGCTTGTTGATAAATCATTTTCACCAACGCACCAAACTGTTCTAGTGCTGGTGGCCACAGTTCACATCACAATTTTAATCCTGAGTAGATGAATAACAGCAACTATTTGAACTATCAGGTAAGAAAAAACATGTCCTGACAGCAGCCTTGTGCATAACTGATATTTTCAGACCTCCTGTGGCAGACCTGTCTGTTTTTTCCCCCATTATCTTGTTTTTCATCACTTCCCAGCTCACCTATTTCTCTGAGCCCTACTGATGGTACAAAGGTACAGCACATCACTATTGAATACTCATAAATAAGGGAAGACTATCAGTAAAGGAAATTTTTACTTCTTCCTCAGAATAATTACGTAATTTCCAGATATGTTGATTTGTAGCTGCCAAGAATTAACCTTTAGCAAAATATCCTTTAACAAGTTCCCTTTGAAACTTCCTGCACGGGTTCAGCACTGGAGTTAATGAACCCCCAATTTCCCCTCCTGTTTGTGAAAGCCAGGAATAAAATCGTAATAAAGAGGTGGATAAACAAATTAATACGGAAAAGGTCATCAGTGATGATTAAAGACTAAATCATTAATACCTGGAAGCTGGGGGGTAAATGAAGGCAGGACTTGGTCTGGTTTGGGTGGGAAGGGACCCTAAAGTTGACCCAGGTTGATGCTGCTCCCTAGCCCAGGTTGTTCCAAGCCCCATCCAGCCCAAGTCATGCTGATTTCTGCTGCAGTAGATTCTTAGATCAGCTGCACCCTTGGTGTGAATCAGCACAGCAGATACATTCCCAACAGCCCAATATTCTCCCTTCCTTTTATTCCTTTTCTGAGATTCTATACCCAAGGAATTTCCAGAAAAGCAGCTTAAATAAAAAGGGGATTTGGTTCCCGAATGAAGGGCAAAATAAGCCTTTGAGTGACCCAGTTATCCCATCAATGGCCATGGTATTCTGTTAAAGATCCTGGGGTCAGGAGAAGAGTGATCCACCTTCCTTCCTGCCCCTGTGGTAGGAGCAGCCAGGTCCCAGACAGGAAGACATAATTTTTGGGAAGGGTTTTGAAGTCAATGAGCAAAAACCAGCAGGAGCCTCAGCTGTACCTCAATTATCTTTTGTCAGAAGCATTTTGGGTGCCTTGTGGGTTATCCCTGGGGCTCTGCAGGCAAAGATCTCTGCTGCAGTGTTAAAAAGAACTAACTCAGTCATACAAATCATTTAAGAGGGGGGTTGCACCCTGTTATTGTGGGGAAGTTGCCCACAGATGGAAATGGTGGAATTTCTATCATTCTGGGTGCTCAAATAAAAATTGGATGAGTCTTTCCCATTGCTTACACCCAGGGCTTCCAACCTGAAAGATACAAAGGGATGGATTCTACCTTGCAATAGGTTTTGATGTTTCATCCAGAAGTTTGCAGGTGCCATCCTAGAGCTTCTCTAATCCCAGCTCCACAATTTGCCCTTTTTTAGTGCACCAAAGCTTCTGAAAGGCTTTTGCCTCTTTTGTCTCTCTGCAAAGATTTCACCTACAATGGATGAGCTCAAATCTTAGCCCACAACAAATCCATAACGGAATCCAGGAACACCCCTGAGCTCTGGCTTTCCCCAAAATCCTTCTCCAAATATCCTTTAGATTGTTGCTCCTGCAGTGCATGAGAGCCATGAGGATCCAAAGGTTTTGCCTTTCCTTTAACTGGATGGAGTTCTTGTCTTCCTCGTGGACTAAATTCTCCTCACCTGGAGGAAGCTCAGGTAAAAGTCTGAGTGTCTGCAGAGGTGAGACAGAGCACAACTTCAATATCAAAATTTACTTATTAAAAGCTGAACTACAACAGCTTGAGCACAGCTGAGCAAATAGAAGTTAAACTCCTGTGGTTTGATAATTTCATTATTCATCCAACACCTAGAAGCTGTGCAGGTCACTTGCAGAATTATTCAAAATCTTAATTATCTTATGAGACAAGAGTTAATTTCTAAACTTTTCTATGCCAGCACAGGAAGATGTTCCATAAAACAAGCAAGTCAGAGGGAGTGATGTTTGCACAGAGTAATTGCAATGCTCTCCCAGTTTCAGGAAAAATACATTATCAGACATATCCACACTGACATCACAGCATTTCAGTCCTGTACCTGAAAGGAAGGAAGATTTCACCTGGGAGAATGAGCAGCAGGAGCAGCAAAAGAACAGGAACACAACCACAATAAACAAGAAAAGCAGGAAAAATACCAAGATGTTCCATCATCTGCTTTAATTCCAGAGTCATGGTCTCCCTAGAGCTGCAGCTTCTCCCTGGTTTCATAGACAGTGGTTTGGGCTGGAAGAGATCTTAAAATTCATCACTTTCCACCTCCCCTGTCATGGGAAATATTGCTCCAAGCCCCATCCAACCTGGCCTTGGACACTTCCAGGGATCCAGGGGCAGCCACAGCTTCCCTGGGCACCCTGTGCCCCACCTCAGGCACCACCCTCAGAGGGAAGGATTTATTCCCAATATCTACATCCTGTAATAACCACCAGTTCTGGGAGCACAGTTTGAGCACAGACTAACTGCCTTTGTAGCTTATTTTTTCTTTACAAGGTCTCCACAGCAGGAAAAACCCAAAAAGAACAAAAAGTAGGAAACCGCCCCACCGGCCACAACAACAGCACTGAGCATTTTGATAACAGCATTTTCACAAACACAACGTGTTCTGATACTTAAAAAGAAGCAGCTCCATGCTTCATCTTCTGTTTTCAGGCCCTGTGACACGGGGAACATCTCAGCCCAATCCTGCATGGAGTCTCCTGTGAAAATGAAGCTCCTTTGGGAGCTTCCTGTAGGCTCCAGGTCAGAAGATTTTGTCTTTGACTTGCTCTGTAATGGCTCTTTCAACCTCTGGGGCTCCCACATTTTCATCTTATATATATCTTTAATAAAGCAGGAGACGAGAAAGATGGAAACAACACATCTCAGTGGAGTACAATTCAAATAAAGTTGTTAATAATAAATAATATATTTGGTATTTATGTTGCTGCTACAACCCAAGCCTGTGATTGTGGGCAATGCTGGGATAAATAGATGAAAGGAGCAGAGGACAGCATTGAGGCTATTAGGATTTTAAATTTGCTACGAGGCACAATCAGGTATCTAAATAATAAATATCACTTAGGTTTCTTCAAGCCTGAACCAGACAAGACATTAACCCTGAGAAGTCAAATTCTGAGATGGAAAAGTGACCTCAGCCTTGATTACAGATGGAGCAGAGCTCCCTCAGCAGAGCTGCTGCCATCCCTTGTGGACAAGGAGCTTTCTGTTTTTCAGGCAATGACAAATTTATTTACCATTTCTTTACCATGAAAAATATGTATTTATTCTGCCTTTCATTTTTAAATGACAAATCTGCAGACTCCATTCCTGTATCTTGGATTTTAAGGTGTAATAAAGTTTTCTTGGTTAACTTCTCTGCTGAAAAAAAACATGTCAGTAGTATCAGTTTTGAAAATTTGGAGGTAGAGCTGCAGAGGAGCAGGTAAGTGAAATTCAGTGCATCTGTTGGGTTCTTGTTGCCAAGGTTTTATCGTTACAGCAGCATCTGCCATCACCTTTCCAAATTATTTTTGAAGTGAAATTGCTACATTCATTTTATTTCATGACTTAGCAATTCAATGGAGGACAAATTATAGTTTCTAAGGTCATATCAAGGTTTAGATGCACATCCAGGAGGATCCTAGGACGATAATCTCATGATTGCAGAGACACAACTTGTTCCAACTGTTCTAGTTAACAAAAATTACAGATTTTCTACAAAATCCTGTTCTTCAATTGCTGCAAAAAATACACAAAACAGTAATTCCCACAGTTCATGACATTAACTTTGATTGATGCAGTATTTTGTACTTTGGCTGACCTTTCCTTCCTTTCTCACAGGTGAACCAGGGAGGGGAAAAAAAAGGGAGAGGTGGAGCAATTGGCCAGTCCTATCAAGGCACAGATCAAGGGCATGGTGAACACTGAGATTCTTCACAGTCATTAAAATTCCTATATCCTGTTCTTATAAGGATTTTTTAAAAAAAGACCAGACAAAGGCACAACAGGAATCTATTCTCTTGACAGCAATTTAATAACAAAAGAAAATGTTCTGAGCCACTCTCATTACTGCTTGGAAACTTTAATCTTGAGGACTTAGTTCCTGTCCATGGAAACCTTCAGATCCCTTTTACAAGCTGCAGAAAGGGAAGGGAATATTTGTAGTTTAATTATACATTTAAACACTTTGGAGAACCAGAGCCACTTTGGATGGGTGCTGTAGTGTCCAGCTGAAAGGTTCTCCAAGGAATACAAGGCCATGCCTGAACATCAGGAGAGTCACAAATTCACAGCCCTGCTGCTCTGGAGCCAGGCTGGGAGAGCTGAGGGGTTCATCTAGGGAAGAGAAGGATCCAGGGAGACTCAGAGCCTCTTCCAGTGCCTAAAGGGGCTCCAGGAGAGCTGGACAGGGACTTGGGATGAGGGATGGAGGGACAGGACACAGGGAATGGCTGCACACTGCCAGAGGGTCTCAGATTTCTTGCTGTCGGAATGACCTGAGAGTCCCTTTCTCCCAGCCCGATGGTCAGAGAAAGAGTGGGAATTATTTGGCTCTGGTTCACAAGGTTGTTTATTGTCTATTATCTAAAATATTTTTTCTCAGACCCGCAGATCCATCAAGGGCACAGACTGCCTGCCCTTGGGCTCTTGTCTACATTTTATTCTATGAATTACCTGTACTTTATTTATCATAATTTTCCAATACCTATCGCCTATGTTAGACTGTCTACTTCTATTTTAAACCAATCCAAATGTGCCACCTTCACCAAGAGGATGGAGGCTAGGAAGAAGAAGGAAGAGGAATAGGACAACACCCAGATCCCTTCGTCTTGCCTCCTAATCCTTTCCTTTCCTTTCCTTTCCTTTCCTTTCCTTTCCTTTCCTTTCCTTTCCTTTCCATTTTTATTTCTATTTCCATTCCATTCCATTCCATTCCATTCCGTTCCACCTCAAATCATCCCTTCTCCCACTTTTCACAATTTCCAGCAAGTTTCTGCCTTTTTGGCTGCCTTGCAACACCTTTGCACAGGGCTTCAAATGCCCATTATTTGTTCGTGTCACTTTTCACACCCTTTCCATGAAACCCGTGTGAGAGTTTGTCACTAAGAACAAGCCCCAGTGTCAGCATTTGGCATAAAAATGTTAACAAGAAAATAAACCAAAGGAAAACTTCCAAGGGTGTCCAGGAAAGCCAGGATTTTCTCCACCAGCAGCATTAGTTGGCTGCCAGGGGTTCTGTGGTTCAGATCTCAGAAAGAAACTGCACTGGAGTTTTGAAGTGTAGAGTGAAAGATAAATGCAAGGGTTTGGCCAGGAAATGACAGGATGCTGCACACTGAACTGTGTGAAGAATTAACAGATTATTAATCAGAACAGAATATTTCTTCATACCCTGACTCATTAATTATTAGGAGACAGCAATGGGATGGGCATCCATAGATTTCAGTACATTTTAGGATGTCAAGCCAAGCCCAAATCTCCTTAGCCACTGCAGTCACTCATTTCACTCTTTTTTGTCATTCATAATTCAGGAGTCCACCCCTGATCCTTAAAAACCAAAGAGGAAAGACTCACCTGAGCACACCTCCTTGTAGGTAGGGTTTGGGGTATGTCCTCCTGCATAACCCACTTGAGTGGAATAGACTCCTTTCTGCCTCCAGAACTTCCTCTCGGCTCCCCAGAAACAGCCCATGCCTGAAGAAGGCACAAAATACACATTGAGAGGTCAAAATCTGCCAATACACAATCAGTCATTTGCATATTAATTGATACAGGGCTTCATGGAAGGAACATCTATAGGCAGCACCTGCTGGTCAAGTGTTGTCCAAGTTTATTTATAGGGAAACTATAAAGAGAAATCCATTCTGCATCAGAGCACGACTCAAACTCAGCTTGATTTATGCTTCTGAATATCAATTTATCACAGAGGGCAAACCTTGAAAGGGTTTGAAGGCCCAAACAAGGAGAAATCTCATGCACACACCAAAAAATAGTTTCTTATAAGGCAATTGTGCTGTTTGTGCAGCACCATTTTTACCTGAAATTATTAGGAAGCTGTCAAAACACAATAATTTGTATTAATGGCAAAGAGTTATTTAATTTTCTGCTTTCAGGCAGAGGTGGAAGCAATAATGGATTATATTATATTATATGTTATAAAAAGGGTAAAATGCTTCAGCTTAGCAATTTATGCACAGAGATATTTGATGTTCAGACAAGATTTTTGTAGTCATTCGCCCCCATGGCCAATTATCAAAGGACATCAGACTGTTTAAGTGTGTAAATTAAAACCTCTTCTGGTTAAAGGAATTAAAGAACAAGCACAACCAACACTGACAATTGTCTGATGGCTTAGTTAAATAAATTTCCTTATTTATTAAATTATTTATTTAGAGTGTCATGGAGATTCCAGTATTGTCAAGCTGGAGCAATGAATTTTCCTTTTCAATGGTAACATCCTGTTGTTATTCCCTTTCTAAAACAGTTGAAATAAAGGCAGTAAAAATAAACATTAAATACACTATTTCTATATCCACAGAAATCAGTGATCCATGACAGTTTTCTCCAGGTAACTCTGCAGATATGACAGGGTAAAAAGTCACAGAAATTATCTTTCAAAGCACAACTAGAAGAGCAGAGCAACCCCTTCTTCAACATTGATGGCTCACAATGTTCTTTCTTTGAACCTACAGAGATTACCTTCAAATTTATGTTTTAATGCACCAAAAAGTACAGAACTGGGAATTCTAATTCAGGTGCTTAAGCAAGCTGCAGGAATTAAGAGCCAAGGCTGCTCCTGGAGATCCTGGGAAGAAGCAGGAACCTCCTGAGGGCAATTTCTGCAGAAGACATAAATTGGTGATGAAATTGCAGTTGTTATCCCTTGATTACAGAGATAACTACAACTCTTGGACTTGGGTTCCTCACCTAAATCAGGCTGGTGGCTCCAAAACCCATCCAGCCTGGCCTTGGACACTTCCAGGAATCCAAGAGCAGCCACAGCTGCTCTGGAAATTCCATTCCAGGGCCTCACCACTCTCACAGCCAAGAATTCCTTCCCATTATCCCATCCATCCCTGCCCTCTGGCATGGGAAGCCATTCCCTGTGTCCTGTCCCTCCATCCCTTGTCCCCAGTCCCTCTCCAGCTCTCCTGGAGCCCCTTTAGGCCCTGGAAGGGGCTTTGAGCTCTCCCTGGATCCTTCTCTTCTCCAGGTGAACAGCCCCAGCTCTCCCAGCCTGGCTCCAGAGCAGAGGGCCCATTGGAGCTCCCATGGAATTGGGCACACCAAGGCTGTATGAAACTGCTTCCAAGGGTGATTTAACTTCTTTTGGGCGTTGTTCCTTAGATCCCAAGTCTGGATCTGCATGAGACACGTGGAAAATAAACTCCTGCCCAACTCTAATACTTCAGTGCTTTGCATCTTTAATATTCCAAGGGAAGTTTGAGCTCCAGCTGCCTAAAATCCCAGCTGTGCCCACAGCAGGTGAGGCTGAGGCTCTCACAGGAGGCAATTTATCAAACTACCACTGTCTGGGCAAACATGCTGAGGGGAGGCCAAGGAGGCCAACCTCATCAATGCCAAGGAATGGGACAGATCCACATTTTCTTCCACATCCTATTCCTAGGCCAGCACCTGAGTGTGAATGAGCAACCCAAGATTCAGAAGACAACCCAAACTCAGGTTTGAGCTCAGACACAGGCCCAGCTTGAAATACAAAGCAGAAATGCTCATTCTTAGTGTTTTATTTCAGGGATTTTAATGCTCAGTAGAAGACAACCCAAACTCAGGTTGGAGCTCAGTCGCAGGCCCAGCTTGAAATACGAAGCAGAAATGCTTAGTGTTTTATTTCAGGGATTTTAATGCTCAATGAATCCCTAAGGTTGCTGTTGAAATCCCTGATCATCAGGGCTGTGGCCAATGACCTGATCAATAACTATTATCTGGGATTCTCTTATTGATAATCACCTCTGACCCCTCTTTCCAGGGCAGTGATGAGTCCTCATCCCTGGTGGGATTTAAAGGCCCTGTGGAGGTGGCACTTGGGGACATGGCTCAGTGGTGGCCTTGGCAGTGCTGGGGGATGGCTGGACTTGATTTTGGAGGGCTTTTCCAACCTGAACTGTTTTGTGGATTTCACAGGTGACCTGTGTCCTCATCAAGGACTCCTCCATTTTCCCCTCTTCCAGCTGATCCCTGAGTTCATTGTGCCACTCTTTCCCAGAAAGAGAGGGATTTTATTCTCCTGAAGAACTGCTCTCATCATTTTCTCAAGTGTGCTGCCACCTCACACAAACAATAAATCCTCCCATCCCCGAGAACAGATAAAATTGAAATCTTTGTCATAATAAAACAACCTGCTGGTAAAGAGACATCATTTGCAACAATCCAGCACTAAATTGCTTTCCCCAGCATTAATCCATTCAGCTGATGTTTGTTATTCTGCTAAAGTGGTGCCACGTTCGACAGAGAAATTGTCATAAGGAGAGAAATATTAACAATAAAATCCCACATAATATTCTGGAATTAGACACGTGAGCTCATGGAGTGCCTGTTTTCCAGAGCATTGGCTGCCTCTAGCCATGGTTAATGTGGACAATTATTACCAAAACAGGGAAATAATTTCAGTTCAAGATTTCACATGGTCTTGCAGTACAAAAAAAAAGTTTACTTCCCTTAATTATTACTCCTTTAGTAAGTAAACTGAAGAAATAAATAATTTAAATAATAAATTTAAATTATTAAATAAAAACTCAGACAGGGAAACAAATAAGTGAAAAAAAAAAACAAGGAGGTAAAGAGCCATAAAAGTAAAATAAGCCACCCATATTATAATTTAAAACTCGAAAACATGAATGTGATTTTAAACTATTCATGAAGTGATTTGCATAATCCCCAGTACTGGGAAAGTGAGTGCAGCTTCGCAGTTACAGAGGGAGCTTCCAGAGGCATTCCTAAGAGGAAAAAAAAAAGGAAATACAGGGAAACACTCACACTCCTAGGAAAAAAAAAAAAAAGTCTTATTTGAACATAATGGGTATTGCAGAGGAGTGTTTAAGCACTGAAGACATTTGTCACTTTTTAATTGCTAATTTGCAAAACAAAAACAAGAACAGTGATGGGTTTTGACTGACTCTTAATTGAAATTTCAAAAGGTGTTTTAATTTTTTTTTTTTTTTTTGGTTTTGAACTTCAAACCCAAACAGATTCAGACAGGAATCTTTAAGTGTTCAAGCATCCCTGTGAAAAAATATTAATCAAACAATTGGGGATTAAATTATAGAATCTATATTCCTTTCCAACATCCACATCCATTTTCTCCAGCTATTCTCTTTATGGATCCATACTCCTATACATCCTCTGAACAAGGTTTTTTGTCACCAAGGACCCTGTGTTTCCATAGGCAACCCTGTAATTTGCATATTCCTAATAAACAGTCAGCATAAGATGAAATATTCTTCTAAAATAATGAAAGCAAAGTGCTACTCTGATAAGAGAGATAGGCACCCCATTCTTAGAGATAAAAAAATTTTGAAATATTCCATGACAAACAGAGCAGGATGGAACTCCAGGTGTTAGCAGGGATGAGCAGCTTTATGGATTCACCACATTGACCAGGACTCCACTGGCTGCACAGGAGCTTCAACATCCAGGGATTCATTTATTTCCCTAAATGGAAACATTTGGGATCATTTGAGATGCCTTAGGATATCCAGGACATCTGTGTGCACAAGGCTGACATAAATGACATAAAATTTGGGAGAGACACGTGAAAGTTCAGGAAAAACACTCGTGGACAGGGAAATTGAACCAGGTGAACAGCCCCAGCTCTCCCAGACTGTCTCCAGAGGGGCTCCAGCCCTTGTAGTATCTCTGTGGTCTCGTCTGGACTCCTTCCAGCAGCTCCACATCCTCCTGACATTGTGGATCCCATAGCTCAAGGTGTGTCACACCAGAGTATCCCATTTGCATATTTTAAGGCAGGAGAAACCAGTCCCTACCCCAGACACAGACATTACAAAACTCTCAGAGTCTCTGAATCTGAAGTTGAATCAAATCTCCCAAAATACAGTGATTTGTGCCTGAGAGTTGCCTATTTCTCTTCCACATCCATAAAAAATGACCAGCCCAACAAGCTCAGTAGGACTCTGTGCTGCAGAAATGAATCCCAGACAAAATTACTAATTCCAAAGTTATCTATCCTCATAATAATGTTCACAGCTTGCAATATTGTTAATTCCTTTTTTTGTGTTCTGTGTACAGAAGCCATCAAAGAGCACCAAAAAACCGACTGGAAAACTTATTTGAAGATTACTCAACATTCCAGACATTTTTCCCTAATCCCACAAGGAACTCCATGATCTCCAAAGGAAACCTTTCCTCACTTTTGTTCTGATCTCTTCTCCAATGCCTGTCCCTATCATATCTGAACAATCCTTGGTCTCCATGAAGATTCCCTGATGTAAATTCCTATTTATGATTCCATTATGCAAATGAGCACAGGCAGCAAATTTGCATCAGAAGGGTGTTCCTGATCCAAACTCCAGCCTCACAAGCTGCACCCATTCTGTGCTAATTAACACCCATTAACTCCAGAGCTCGGTGGAAGCTTCATGGACTCTCAGCCCCCCATTTATTCCATTTATTTGAAGAAAGTCACAGTGGTTGCATTGTGTTTCTATAGTGGCCAATTTTCATTTCTTATCATGTACACATATACAATGTTTTCATTCGTGTCATATTTTTTAATGCCTTTTGTCCCTTTATCTTTGTGGAATATCCTTCTTTGATGGCATCAGGTGCAGACACACCTGACTCCCCACTGACCTTTCCATCCTGCCAGCTTTATTTCCAAGCCTTCCCTCTCCCTGCCTTCCCAGCAGTCCAACAGGACATCCAGAAGACTCCTTTTTTTGTCATATTTTGAAGAATGAATGCATTATTTCCTTGGCATGCCAAGCCTCTCCTGGCCCGCCGCCTGCCATCCCTACACCCACACTCCAAGGCACTTTTCCATGCAGCAGATTAAGGAGCTGTTCCCATGCCAGCAATGCTTCTCTGAAGAAGATGAACTGCAAAGGACACAGATCCTGCTCCTCCTTCTGTCAGCAGGATTTTGGGATATATTCCACCAGCTGGGAGGGGTGTGTGGGGGGTGGGGGGGTGGGGAAATGTCAGCTTTAAATATAATAAAACGTGCTGGGAGAACAAAGAGCAGAGTCCTGGAAACCTATCCCTAATGCCCAGAGCAGAGGAAGGAGCAGGACAGGATCTTTCCAGACAGAGTGCCAGGCTCTGCTCGGCGTCCCTGGGAGCAGTGGCTGTGCCAGCTGCTCCAATGCCACAGGATCCAGCCACAGGCTGCTCCCATACATTGAGGCAGCAAAGGACAGCCAAGAGCACATCCCACCGGCTACCTCAGAGCTTCCTGCCTGAGCCAGCATCTCCGGGAGCTGGAGGCACAGCTGCCAGGATCCTGCTTCCCTTGGCCAGCACAGGACTTGGCCCAGGTTTTGAATACGATTGATTTTGTTCCCTCTATAAAATCTGGAGAAGGAAATGCTCAGCTGCTTCAACCTGGAATGATTCCTTTTTTTTTCTTTTTTTTTTTGTTTCCCCTCTCCCCGTCCCTCCCCAGCTGGAAGGAATAAATTGAGCCTCGGCAAGTTCCATCCCTATAGAATAATGCTCATTCTGTACATTTCAGCCAAATGCCGAGTGTGATTGGCATTTTCCTCCTTAAAAAAACTGTGGAGAGCAGTTGGTACAGCTGATTGATTGAAGACAGTCCAAGTACTGATATTTCTGAGCACAGAGCCAAAGGGATATTGGTGCTCTGTGCTCTGGAATCGTGGCAACCATTAATGCTTAGAACTCATCGGGCTGAAGAGGGGACCTTGGCTTCACTGAGGAAGGTCAGGATGAGACCTTGGTGAGCACCATTGTGTTCCCTCCCCAAAAAACATGGGCAAGTAGGTGGCAAGAAAGCTGTGATGGGAAGCTGCAGATCTCTGGAGGATCAGCTGGAGAGAATCCAGAGGAATCCACAGAGATGCTCCAAGGGCTGGAGCCCCTCTGCTCTGGAGCCAGGCTGGGAGACCTGGGGCTGTTCACCTGGAGAAGAAAAGGGTCCAGGGAGACCTCAGAGCCCCTTCCAGGGCCTAAAGGGGCTCCAGGAGAGCTGGAGAGGGACTGGGGGCAAGGGATGGAGGGACAGGACACAGGGAATGGCTCCCACTGCCAGAGGGCAGGTATAGATGGGATTTGGGAAGGAATTGTTCTCTGTGAGGGTGGTGAGGCCCTGGCACAGGGTGCCCAGAGAAGCTGTGTCTGCCCCTGGATCCCTGGAAGTGTCCAAGCTGGACAGGGCTTGGAGCAACCTGGGACAGTAGAAGGTGTCCCTGCCCATGGCAGGGGGTGGGACTGGATGATCTTTAAGGTCCCTTCCCATCCAAACCATTCTCTGAGTCCACGATCTCCCTGTTTGGATAATCAGATAAAAATGTCCTGAAACCCAGGAGAACCCAGGAGAACATCCAGCATACCCAGCTGACACACAGTGGATGTTCACCCGGCTACGATAATTTTTCTTGACTTTATGTAATTCCATAGCACCAATAACGCCATAGCACCAGGTTCCCAAAAGATTCACTTTTCTTCTCTAGAAGGAAATACTCCTGTCAGTCCCTTTGGCTCCACTCTGATTGTGGACACAAACCCAAGAGCAAACTGGATCTCAAATCCCTTGGGAAGTGAGCGGATACGGCTTTGTTGAACACTTTGATACTGTCTGTGCACTTACACAACTCTTATTAAGGCCTTGAAAATCTAAAATAATCAAAGGCATGTCCTCAAGATAAAAATACAGCATGAAACTATCCCAGAGCCTTTGTTCTGAATTTTTTTATGGTCTTGTTGAGGATCTGGAAAGAATTCCAGAGTCAGATTGAAAAGCACTCTCATCTTTTGCACAGCACTGAGATACGTAGGGTGCTTTGGAAGCCATCTGGATCCATATAGGATTAATGTTATCAATCAGGATTTAAAACAAAATTGTACCACTGATACCCTCAGGGGTTTAACATCCAACAGCCCCTGAATATCTGAGCAATCACAGAATATTTGAGATCACTGGGAAACAATCAGCTAAAAAATGGTTGGAAGGAATAGGGGGGGAAAACGGTGAAACAGAACAAGTTGAGCTGAAAGAAATAAAACTGCTGATGACAGATGGCATTAAGAGGATGATCTTCCTCGATGAGCGTTGGCTCTAATGCTCCAACAGGGTTGATAAATATGTTGAACAGCTTGCCTGGGGCAAGTCAAACAAAGCCCTGGGCAAGAAATTTAAAATGCAGTTTGCCTAACAGAGCAACTAAAGAGGAATTTCTTGGCTCACCATTTTGCCAAGATCTGTTCTGTTCACACTGCATGAATTCCCAAGGAAACTGTTGGGTTTGCTTCTTTTTTTTTTTTTTTTTTTTCCATAGGAGAAGCAGAAGCCTCATGTTCATTCAAATTAACAAATGCCCAGGAAATTGGTTCCTGCCTGTGGCTGCTGACGTTGGACGCGGGCGTGGGCACGTGTTTGTGTACGGATGGATGTTTGGATAAAAGCTGCACAACAGATTATTGCAAAAGGAAAAGCAGATTATCATCAGAGGGAAGGAATATTTTACTGTCAAGAGAAAAACTGCCATGTTTTCAGCATGGGAAATGTGTCAGAAGGATGACTTTGGAAAAAAACCCTTGAAGACAACAGCACTCAAACTGGGAAAAGCAATGGGGAGATACAGAAAACGACTTCAAAATGTGTTTATCAAACCCATCCTAAAGCATGTTACAAGTTATAAATAATACAAACTCAACAGCATTCAAACAAAGCTGAAGCCAATATCCAGAATGTTAATAAGGCACAAAGCACATTTGCTCTGAACTTCCCAGGAAGAACACAAGAGGTTTCATATATTCCTATTTCAATGCAATTTTGAGCTTAACCAGCAGAGAGCAGGGACAGACCCAAGTCAGTGAATCCCAGCACTTCCAAAGGGTGGCCTCATTCACTGACTCCATATCCTTTCCCACCCAAAAAGCAGGAATATTTAAACCATTTTTGTCCTGAAAATCCAGAGACCTGCTTTCTGGTGACTCCACACAATAAAATTCCAGTGTCAAAATTATCTGTTGGAAAACTTACCTCTAATTCCCATAAACTGGAAGATACAGCCCAGCCAAAAAAATTATTTCTGGTGACCTGAAAGGTTCTTATCACACACTGGAAGGAGAATATGGAAAAGCAGCAGAGGCCAAACTTTGTGGCCTTTGAGAGCTGGTCCAGAATGTCCCTGTGCCTATGACACTTCCCCAAACCTGGCAGAGCCAGGAGAACAGTGGTGCACCTCAACTTCCACCCATGAGCAGCACCTGGACCCTCCAGAAGTTCACTGTGGATCTGAACAATCAGAATCTCAATAATCCATTTTTCAGGAAGAGAAGAAGAACTTGTGAGAGTGAAGAAAGCCAAGAGCCTTGTCAGTTCTTCCCTCTCTTTTTCCTTAATCTTGGGATACACACCTTGTTTCTAGTCACTGTAAATAATCAAGCCTCATATAAATTATAGTATATTAAATATTATTTAAATACTCCACAACTGAGGTATGAGTTGTACAAAGGCAAAACAAAGAATCCTTTTTGGAAAAATACCAAAGGATCCCAGTTACAGGTCTTTGTTAAAAATCTCTTTTTCATGCCTTGCCTGTGACTTTCAAAGGTTGAACTTGATGATCTCAGAGATCTTTTACAACCTTATTTATTCTCTGATTTTGTGTCTGTTGATTAAGACAAACACCACTTGATAAAACTCTGTATTTTAAAACTTTTTCCTTCCCATATATTGCTTGGTTTGTATTCTTCAGTAAAATTTGAGATGAGTCAAAGGAATGGTCATGGCCCCAAGGCTGCCAGAGCTCCAGGAGTGGTTGGATAAGGCTCTCAGGCACAGGATGTGATTGTTGGGGTGTGCTGTGCCAGGTTATGGGTTCAGTCAGTGGTCCTGGTGGGTCTCTTCCAACTCAGGATATTTCATGATTCTCTGAAGACCAAGCATGAGAGAATAAGAACCAGAAATGTCCAAAAATAAATACAGAATTCATCCAAAAAACTGTTCAATGTCTTACTCCTGAAGGTTTCCATCCTAAAAAAATGAATTTGGTCTTTGATCATGGAAACATCACAGACCCCAGAATGGTTTGTGTTGCAAAGGACCTTAAAGCTGATCTCATTCCATCCCCCTTCCACTAGACCAGGTCAAGGTCCAGTCTAGTCCACAGATTAGATCAAATTTCATTCATGAAAATTAACTATAATCTGTCTACTTGGTGTTGTATAAATCATCAATCCAATTATATTTAGACAGGTGGAGCATTGGGAAAAACAAGAAGAGCAGGTTTTGGGAATTCAAGGCTGAACTCAGACTCTAAAAGGTTTTCTCTCCGAAGCTGATTTCCTTCATTAGTGGTGTTGCTATTTTCAAACCCACAGCACATAAAGCCTTTGCCACAGATTTGAATTCCACTGTGCTGGGTTCTGGTTACAAACACAGAGCAACATCCCCAAAAGTTGACTTTTTCTATTTACAGGGTCATTCATATTCCTACATTCCATAAACATCAAAGAGAACTGTCACAAACTGTAAAATTCAGGAAGGGGAAACCAATAAACACCTGTTTCCTTTCATGTTTGGGGATTTGGGAATGCAGCTGATTGAATGTTTGTGGCTGGGATCAACAGGCAGCATTTTCCATGAACAGCTGACTGACATCCAAAGCAATATTGCACCACAAATGGATCTGACCTGCAGGAAAGAAGAGCTGTTCACAAAGCAGGAACAATCAGTCCTTAAGTGCAAACTGTTGGGATTAAAATTGCTTCTGTTTCATGTCTAATCCATTAAAGAGTCATCTTGAGCAGTCCTGTAGACACCTGATGTTTCTAGGCCACAAATATGATGCCTGAATTGTCCCAAGGACACAGGAAAAAAAATGTCAAAGCTTATGGTCAAAAATCTGATTCCTTGAACTATTTGTTTACTCCTTCTAATTTCTTTTACCAAATAAATTGTTGGAGCAAAGAAAATGTCAGGAATAAAAGCATCAGAATTCTTAGCACAGCCCAGAATTGTCCAAAATTGGAATCAAAACTTATCATGAAATGGTTTGGGTGGGAAGGGACATTAAAGATCATCCAGTGCCACCCCTGTCATGATATGGGACACCTTCCACTGTCCCAGGCTGCTCTAAGCCCCATCCAACCTGGCCTTGGACACTTCCAGCGATCCAGGGGCAGCCACAGCTTCTCTGGACACCCTGTGCCAGGGCCTCACCACCCTCACAGGGAAGGATTCTTTACCAATACCCAATTTAAATCTGTTCCCTGTCAGTTTGGAGCCATTCCCTCCAGGTCTTATTCCAAAGTCCCTCTCCAGCTCTCTTTCAGGTTCCCTTCGGGTAGTGGGAGGGCAAGTAGGTCACCCTAAAGCATCTCTTCTCCAGGCTGAACAGTCCCAATCCTCTCAGCCTTTCCTCACAGCAGAGCTGCTCCATCCGTCTGCTGTAGGTCACCCTAAAGCATCTCTTCTCCAGGCTGAACAGTCCCAATCCTCTCAGTCTTTCCTCACAGCAGAGCTGCTCCATCTCTCTGCTCATCCTGTTATCTCCTCTGGACTCTCTCCAGCAGCTCCACACCCCTCTGATGTTGGAGCCCAGGGCTGGAGGCATCTCTGCAGGTGGGGTCTCACCTGAGTAGGGGGCAGAGGGGCAGAATCCCCCCCTCCCCTGCTGCCCACTGAGGTTTCTGGGCTAGGTCATGTCCAGATCTCATCCAGGTCCCACAAGTCCTTCTCCAGGCCTGTTCCATCCCTTCATCCCAAGCCTTGATTGATCCCAGGGGCTGCCCCAGCCCGGGTACAGCACCTTAATCTGAATGAGCATAGCAGAAAGCCCCAGATTCAGCCACTAATCATGCCTCAACCTTGCCACCCCCCTCTCTTCAAGAAGAGATCGGTTTCTTAATATATTATGTTTCCAAAGTCTGTTAGGGATAAAAAGAACCTCTGCTACAATAATGTGGTGAAGAAATTGAGATAGAGCTACACGGTCCTATCATCAAGCTGATTATTTGCTTCATTGCGAAGCATCACATCTTTAGTTCAGCCATTGATTTGAGGCTTTCAAATCATTTTGTGATCTTCCTTCACTCCGAGCATTCCAGTGCTTGGCAGAGATTCATTTTAGATCATCCCCGGTCATTTGCCACACTTTAGTGCTCCACTACTCAAGTAGAACTTGATATACCCAGAAAATAAGAGATGTCATCAGGGCTGTGTAATCCATTTCATATAAATCCATCTCTGCAATAACACCGAAGCCTTACCCTTGTCTTGTGAAAATCTCTCTAATCTCCCAAGCCGCCTTGGGGAGCTGGAGATAGAGAGAAGCAAAACAAAATATATTCTACTCTTATAAAAGCAAAGAGCCACGTTTTGTTACCAGCAAAATAGGAATCACTTCTAGGGCCTAGAATAATAACTTGTTTACAATGTTTGTTTACTGCAAGGAATAGAAAAATTGACTTTTCTTTCCTTTTTTTTTTTCCGATGACTATTGCTGAGTTAAATGAACTGCCATAGCCACATTCAGCAAAGGTAATCTCATATTCCTTATTATATTTGTAGCCTTAGATTTCAAACAACAACAGAAAGCTGTAGGCACCCTGACAATTATTTAAACCTACAATCTATAATTGCTCAGGAGCAAAAAAATAATTGCATTCATATAACAAGCAATTCAACAAGCAGCCCTTTCGTCCTCCTTTCCCTTCAACCCTTTTCCAAACCAATAAATGCCTTCCAAGAGCACCTAGATCATTCAAATGGATCTATTTTGAACCATAGCTGTCCTTAATGGAAATATGGAAGTTCCAAGAGTTATTTTCTCATCTGTTGCAAGGCAATGCAATGATGGTGAGTTCTTACTTGCAAAAGAGAATAACTCTTCTTACCCATCTCCAAAAAAAAAAAAAAACAACCCAAAAGATAATTACTCAAGAAAATACCAGAGTAGATTGTTAGAGAAAAACTAATTTATATCCAGAGGGGCAGACAGAGGCCAAATATTAATGTGGTTAGTCATTTACCCATCGTGCAGCACAATCATTCCCAAGAAACCTGGACTGGCAGCGTTGGAAATAAAGAACTATAAAAAACTCTGAGGCAGAGTGGCACCAATGGCTCGGCAAAGGAATTGCCATCACTCACAGCAAAGTCCATGACCTGCAGCTCTCCAGATCCATGGCTTCCTTAGACATCCCAAAAAAACCATCCTGTGGTCAGCAGGAGACTGAGCTGAAGGGCTGCGGCAGCACAGTCCTGCTACAATAAACAGCCCCTCTAACCCTGAGCTGGATTTTGGGGAGCCTCTGCCACAGATCCTTGTGGGAATGTGTTTGGATAACTGCAGCTATCCAACCAGGGTGGGACAACTGCACAGTCATGGGGAAAGAGCTGTGGTGCCCCAGGGTGGGAGCAGTGAGAGGTCATTCCATGCTCTGCACACAGCCCACCTGAGCCCAAGCACATCTCCCAAATCCACGCCAAGCCACAGACACCCACAATGAGTTGCTGCCTCGTTTACAGCATCATTGTGCAATTTGTCACTTCATCTCCTGTGGAATTCTGAGGATTTTTATGGACATACAGCTTCAAGGCAGGTCAGGGACGATTATTGGAATGTTTTGTCAAGTTTGCAAAATTTGTCCAGCAGAAAAAGATTCACAAATATCTTTAAATCATTATTGCTCCTGACTAATCACAGAATGAAAGGATGGGTTTGGGTTAAAAGGGACCTTAAAGATCATCCAGTCCCACCCCTTGCCATGGGCAGGGACACCTTCCACTATCCCAGGTTGCTCCAAGCCCCATCCAACCTGGCCTTGGACAATTCCAGGGATCCAGACACAGCTTCTCTGGGCACCTTGTGCCAGGGCCTCACCACCCTCACAGCCAGGAATTCCTTCCCAATATCCCATCTTAATCTACCCACTAGCAGTGGGTAGCCACTGGCCCATGTCCTGTCCCTCCATCCCTTGTCCCCAGTCCCTCTCCAGCTCTCCTGGAGCCCCTTTAAGCATAGCAAGGGGCTCTGAGGTCTCCTTGGATCCTTCTTTTTCCAGGATACCCAGGATGAATCACTCCTAGATTCACACAGAGGTCTCCAGCAAACTACACAGTGGTGTGAAGAGGGACCCTGTGAGTGACCAAAAATCCTTCTACATCTAAAAAACATGCCCAGATCTTTAATGCAGTAAAATGATCTTGGTTTTATTGGTCTCCAGAAAGCAAAGCAAATTAAAATTTCTTTATCCACCCCAGGGACAAACCCCATCCCATTGGGTGAGTCTGAGTGCCACCATTCTAACACTTAAACCCCTGCACTTGTCCTCTCTTGGCTTGTCAGGAAAATTCCACAGTCACCCGAGTGAATCCCATCCTGTGTGCAGCTGGATATTGGAGTCAGGGATTGTCTGGAGCCTTGGGATGTCCTCAGCTGGTGCAAATTCAGAGACTGAGGGCACATGAGGGACAGTCACGGTGACAACAACATTCCTTACCACACTTTCCATCCCAGAAAAGTCAAAAAAAAGCTGGATGACCAATATACAAACGAGGTTCAATGTCATCCCTTTAGACACCAGGAGGACACCCTGCCCTCTCTCCATCCCTGTCTGTAGATGCCATCCCTAATTCCAAACACATTCCAGCATTCCACCCCAGCTCCCTGCCCTCGACTCGAGCACGTGTCTGCTTCTGCATAATTCATTACATGACTCTCAATAATTTTCAGTCAAGGTTCAAGCAGGAATATGTCACACCAGGATTAGATTATTTATGAGCATAATGTTGGATTTAAGCCAATGACACACCAATAAATTTTATCTCCAAGCCTGACATATCTCATGCTGTTTTCCCTGGCTCACAAACAAATAACTACGCCTGTCTCAGAATTACTCACATTCAACTTAAATCAGATTTTTTTTTTTGCTGTGGTTAGCTCTACTCTTGCTTGAAAAACTGATCATGTTGTTTTTTTCTTTCAGAAGCTGAAGTGTGGTTTTGCCTTCATTTCCCAAGCGTGTCCTGCACAGGGAACAAAGTCAGGTGTTCCAGAAGAAAAATCTGGAATAAGATGCTGTTTGAGCCTCTTAAAGGATGAAGTTTTTACTCTTTTCTAAAGCCAAAAGACTTGTGTCACCCAGGAAAAGCAGAGCCTGTACCAGCCAGCATTAATTGCCATTGAAAATAATCTAATATGAGCACTACCCAAAATAAAACAATAAATAATGTTAAATACATAATACATAAGCACACATTATATATATGTTTAATACATAATACATAAATATACAATATATATAAATGTTTATTAATATAAATATTGTTACATAAATATGTACTGGGACATAAAGGATTCTCTGAGCAATTCTAGGAGCAATTCTTCCCATCCAACCTGATGCAAACTTGGAACAACTGCACTTAAATCTCCACTATTTGTGTTCACATGTGACAAAAGGTGCCCGAGCTCCCATGACAGTCACTGGAGATCCAGTGCCAATGGAATGAGATGACCTTTAAGGTCCCTTCCAATCCAAACTATTCTGGAATTCTGGAATTCTATTCCAATTGAGCCCTCCACATTTCAGGAGTATTTCTGAGCCAGTATTTTAAAAGTTAGTGAAGGTTTTTGTATCTTTGATCTATCAAATGATATATTTTTTCAATTACTTCATCAGGTGAGAAAAACTCCTGAAAATCAGGAAAATCACTCTAAATTCTCCCAAACTCAATAACCCAAGAGAAAGTAATCCATATTTTTTAATGTAGAACCCTCTTTTCTCAGTCTCACATGCCCAGATCTAAAATTTCCAGGCTGTGCTAGCAGCCTTGTGAAGATAAATCCATTAGGATCTGCTGACAACACTTTGTGAATGTCACAATATATCTAAAATTATCAAAACAGCACCATTTTCCCCCTCCAAAAACCCTCCTATATAATATTTTTCGTGGCTGAACAGAATAAATCATCAGCACTCTGTGTCTTTTATTCCATGTCACCACTGTCTGTGCTTTCTTAGCAGGAATCCAAGGACAAATTCCATAGTAAATGTGCCCATCCCAGCACATAAAGAAACACACATACAAATATATCTCCTGCAAAGCAGCATCAATCTGATCAGGGCAGCCTCCAGTCATTAAAAGGATAATTTACTTCTATTTCCAACTTAAACCAACTCAGAATGATGCCAAACATATGTTCCTCCTTCTCATTGATATACTCCTATTCATCACAGGCAAGGAATTACTTCTCTGCAAGGCTTTTGCAATTGTTCAGGGTGCTCATGCTGCCTTTTTTGCATGGGAAATAAAACAATAAATTTATTTTTTTTAATTAAAACCCTAAATAAATAAAATATCACTGAATTTTAAAAATGAATATTTAGATAAATAAGAAAATAATTATTTTCTTCAAGACAATTCCTGCTGTTGAAGATCACTGAGCCCCATCCCAGAAGTCATGGAAATTAAATGTGTCTCTTCTACTCTTTTCTGTGGCAATACCCCCAAAACGTAATTAAAAGGTTGTTTTAAGGTGAATGATGCTGATTAAAAAGCTGCAGTCTGACTTTTAAAAAAGCCCAGATCTTCCCTAATGTGCAGTAGCCACTCCAAGCAGAAATCCACACAAAGCTGAATTCTTCATTACCTCAAGAAACCTAAATTAACATAAAAAAACTCCCTGATGGAGGAGCACAGAGATTGTGTTTGAAGGCCACATTACTTTAGTTTTCTGAAGGAAAAAGAGATGTGGCTCCTTTGAAAGCAAAGGATGTTTTGAAGGGTTGTGTTCATCAAGGACATCTTTCACTTTGTGTTAGGGATATTTTATTGTCCCTTATTAGTGTTTATAAATGTCAGGAAATGTCTTTGGTGAGGACTAAGCAGAGCTGTAGCGTTTTGTTTTTATCAGGGTCTCCTTGTCCAGTGCTTTGCCCATTTACATTCTCACAAAGCTGATGCACAATTCCATCAAATCACAGCAGCAGTATTTAAAGCACAATGCCCAGAATATTCCACAGGACAAGAGAAACTGAGCATTGAGATTTTTATTTCAAAAGGTCCCAGAGTTATGTTTTTTCTGCGTTTATTTTACACCTTTTCTGCACCTTATTTTACAACAGGTTTAGGGGTAAATTTTCAGTTCAGGGCTTTTCTGCTTAGGCTTTAAAATCTAAACAGAGAATATTCCCCGGAAGTAACTTTAAAAAAAAACACCTAGAAGTTAAAATCCAGAAATCTAGAGCATCTCACTTCAGGCAAGGTTGTGAGGAAGAAGCTGATCTGAGGAGAAGGATTTGGGGATGGTGGTGAAGGAAAAGCTGGACACACCCTGGCCATGAGTGCTTGGAGCCCAGAGCCCCCCATGTCCTGGGCTGATCCCCAGAGTGGGCAGCAAGGGAGGGGGGAATTCTGCCCCTCTGCCCTGTTCAGGTGAGACCCCCACCTGCAGAGCAGCATCCGGCCCTGGAATCCAACATTAAGAGGATGTGGATCTGTGGGATAGTGGAAGGTGTCCCTGCCCATGGCAGAGGGTGGGACTGGATGATTTTTAATGTCCCTTCCCACCCAAACCATTCCATGATTAGGCAATGGCTGCAGTAATGAGGAACCAGGGCCATTCAGCAGAGGTTGGGAGCTGGGCTGAGTTTCAGACCTCTGGAAGAGGCAACCAAAACACAAAAACAGTGTCTGGGAGAGAGCAAAAAGGAAAATGGGAACTAAGGGTATATTTATTTAATAAACACACTGGAAAGGTAAGAATGGGTCCAGAATTTGGTTTAGGGACAGAGCAGCCTCCCTTTAGGCCATTCCCTTTTGTTATGCTCTGACTTCCCAGGCTTTTTCTCTCATTCCAGAGCTGCAGAAATGCTGTGTCCATTTTCCCACCACTATAAAACAGGAAAAAAAGAGGACAGCATTAATTCCTGAAAACAGGACAGCATTAATGCCTCAGAACTCTGCAAAGCCAGCCAATTAATACACTTCCTTCTCTTTTCCACATGCTGAAAGAGAATTAACACGAGGGACATGAACCCCTTCTGCAATACATTCCCTCTGGCTCTCAATTCCTCCACAACGTGATCCTTGCACCATGTGATGATATTGCTGTGGATGTTTCTCCTCCATTTGGGTCAGAGCAAACACGCCTGTTTCAACATCATCAAGTCTTACATTTTCTTCAGATAGAGATAAAACATCTTATGATGTGTAGCATTGTTTCAAGTTTTCTTCTTTTTCTTTGAGAAAAATTGCTTGTTCTATTTTTACTCTCAAAAAAAAAAAAAAAAAAAAAGAAGAAGAAGAAGGAAAAAAAAAGGTGTTTCTCTTGAGGGCCAAACTTTGTTCCCTGTGACTTTCTTTTCCTGGTGAAAAATAGTCATTGAAAACTCAGCTGGACCAAAAGGCTGGTCCTCCTCTGACACAGCCACCAGCAGCTGTTCCAGGGGGGACAAAAAGAAACCCTGTACAGATTTCTCTGTTCTTGAATCCATCATCCCACTTCCAAGGGAAATAATTTTCTTTTAGTTAAGAAGTTGCCCTCATGAGACCTTTACCCACAGAAACAGAATGGTTTGGGTTGGAGGGATGTTAAAGCTCATCCTGTTCCACTCCCTGTTGTGGGCAGGGATAAATTCCACTATCCCAGGTTGCTCCAAGCCCCATCCAACCTTTATGGGAAGGAGCTGAAGCCCCCAAGAGCAGGGTGTGTTGGAGGAGCTCAGTTTTCCAAGGGCCCCAAGGAACAGCTGAGACCTCACTGGACAATCCTGGTGGACCACGGTTGAATTTTTAAATAACCTTTGGAAACAGTGGGAATGCAATTGTGACAGGACAGAGTAACTCAGTGAAAAACACAATAACAACACAGCTCCGTGGAATTGCTGGAATGTGCTGCTGTCTAATAAGTGCAGAGCAGAAGGTGACCAGGCCTGGATCCGTCTGCCAGCTCTGAAATATCCATAATTAGACCTTATCAGTTCCTTAACATCCTCTTTCTGCCTGCACTTTGTTTACTCCAAGAAACCAATTATCCCATTATGAGCCAGTCTATGTCAAGCAAGTACAGCTCAATGTGCTCCTACATTTTAAAAGTGTTGTAATCACAAATCTGAGCTATTGCCAGATTTCACTGGAGGTAAATAAGAGCCCTTCTATGCACACACCATATGCGCAGTGCTTCCTCTTGGAGAAATCAGGTGACGTAGAAATCTTAGGGAATACAGAGGTGCTCTGGGATAAACTGGAGTCTTGCAGCAGCAACTGACAAGAAAAAGCAGAGCTTAAAATTCAACAGAAACCTGATCAGAAACATCTCTGAGCATAAATTGCCTGCCCATGGCAAGGGGTTGCAATGAGATCTTTAAGGTCCCTTCCAGCCCAAACCATTCCATGATGTTATGATAATGCAGAAGTGCATTTAAATGTGTTTAAAATATTCAAGAGTTACAATGGTGCTGAAGAAGAGACTAATTTCTTGAAGTCATTAATGTTCTGCAGCTTTCAGGCATTTGGGGTTTTTTTACCCCTGGTAAATAAGTTGAATTTAAACCTTAAACTGCTTATTTTCAAAATATTATCACCCCCCACACACCTTACATATATATATTTGGAATTTGAGTTTTGATTAGGTTTGGGGTCAAAATCAGTCTCTTAAGACAAAGTACTTTTAACCGAATATACCCATGGCCATAAAACTTCCAAGGAAACTTTCTGGACAGGCATTCATTGAAGGGCTTCTACTTTATCACTCACAACACAAACATGTAACATCAAGTTTCACTTGTTCCGTGGAAACACAGAACCTCAGAATGGTTTGGGTTGGAAAGGACCTTGAAGACCACCCAATTCCAACTCCTGCCACTGTCCCAGGTTGCTCCAAGCCCCATCCAACCTGGTCTTGAACACCTCCAGGGATGGGAAGTCCACAACTTCCCTGGGCAGCAGTTAAGGAATTTGGGAATAGGCTTTAGGGAATATTTGACACAGCATTCCAGTGTCTCCAATCAGGCTGTGCCTGTGCACATCGTGTTCTCTCAGTGCTTTAATCAGCTGGGAGGTGCATTTCGAGGTCACAGGATGGGGAGCATTAAAAGATTTCCATTAAAGAATCACCCTCACCCTCAAAAAATGTGGCTTTTTTTCCCCACTGTAGAAACAATGACACATTTCTTTATCCTAATGAACAATAGGTGCACCTCCAGCAGCTGGGTGATGCTGAACAGACAACAGGAGAGTCTCAAGATAATTTAAACAATCCTTTGAAATCCATGAGGTTCTGCTATAGATGGGAAAGCTGCAGGAGCAATGCCCTGAGTACATTCACCCTGTTCCTTGATCCAAACAAGCAGTCACACCATCAGATGAATAATACACCATTAGGAAGAGCATCTTGAGGATGTTTTGCAGGAGAGGGAGCTGTGGAATGAAATCCAGCTGCGTTTTGCAGCAGGTGGAAGGCTCAGTGTTTACAACCCTGCATTATATTTTATTCTGCTGCTTTATTGGTGCATCTAAAACTATCCAAGCAAGGGGAAAATTCACTGCAAATTGGCTGTCTCTACACAACCAACTTTTGGGTTTTGCAGATCTTTTTAAGCAATCACAGAACGGGTCAGGTTGGAAGGGAGCACAGTGGGGTCATTGGTCTAACTCCCTGCTCCAGCAGGGTCATCCCAGAGCACAGGACACAGGATTGTGTCCAGATGGGTCTGGAATAATCCCAGTGAGGGAGACTGGAATAATCCCACTGAGGGAGACTGGAACCACCCCAGTGAGGGAAAATCCACACCTTCTCTAGGCAGGAAGAAGGATCTCTTCTAACGACTGCTCTTCTCGGGGAATCCTAAGGATTAAAGGATCTTTCTGGAAGAGGGGTGTGAAAATCCTCTCTTGGTGAGGTGGAGTCAGAAATTCACCTGGCTCAGGCTCTCTCCTGAGCTTACAGTCACAAAATACAAAGATCTTGCTGTTAACAGGATCACACATGGATAGGATGAGTAATAATCCCAGGAGAGGAATTCCTAACTGATCGTTTTCTTCTTCTAGGCCTTGTTTTAGAATCACAGAATCCTGGAATGGTTTCATTTGGAATGGACCTTAAAGCTCATCCAGTTCCATGGGCAGGGACACCTTCCACTACTCCAGGTTGCTCCAAGCCCCATCCAACCTGGCCTTTTATTCCCATTCACATGGGTTGGAGGGAGGGAAATGAACTGCAGCTCCCTTTTCCCATCCCAAACCCTCAGACTGGGATGCCAACACCAACAAATGCCAGGGATTATCACCAGAGTCGTGTTTGTGCACTATTCCAGCGCAGGTCTAATAGCAAAAATCAGGATGTGGAGGTTTTCTGTTCCTTCACAGCACAGATGGCACCAGCCTGAGCTTTCACCACTTAAGCCCAACACTTGCAATCACAGCCTAGTGGAAAATTTAGGGCAATTGAAAAATAATGGAAGTTCCCAGTCTTGACAGGAATGCTACAGAGTTCCTCAGGAATGCTTCAAATTGTGCTGTTTAATAAGATTTTGCAATTTTCCAACTAAATTATGTTGCTTTCTGTGGTTTTTCACAAATTGTGTACAACAATAGAACCAACACCCATCAAAAACACTGGAAATCTGATCTGATCATGGCACAGAAAATTTTTAAAAACCCAAAAGGAGCTTTTTCTTTTTTTTTTTTTTTAATATCTAAACAGGACAGACTGCATCAATATCAGACTGTACCAGAATGCTCTGACCCTTCCTGCTATAAAGAAATTCAAAGAAGAATCTCTAAATCCGTCTCAGCCTTGGAGGTTAAAAGGTTAAAATCATTTCCCTATTGCTCCAAAAGAAAATTATGAAACAATCACTCATTCCACCACTCCAATAATTTGTTTATGTTCCCAAAATCCACAGAGAAGGAGACACTGATAGAAAGGCAACACTGGATTGAAGGAACTCTGAAGAGAAGTTGAATAAATCATGTTGGAAACTGAAGGGTGACACCCACAAACCATTTCTCCTCTTCGTCCATGAAACTACACCAACATTAATTCCACAGGAAAGATGACACTCACCAAGATTTTTTGCCATCATCAATTTAAAAGATCATTTTTGGAGTATTAAATTAATGTGTATCAAGGAGTGATTTAATATTTACTTCAGCATCACAGACAGAGAAACATTTAACAGAATTTAATACATTTCCTAAGGCACTTTGGACCATCCTGCACATGTTAGTAGAGTAATATATCCTTTGTAAACAACTCAGTTGTATCAAAACACCATTAGGATATTTTTCATTCTCTGTAGCAATAAATTTTAATAATAATTGCCATATAAACCCACTTTTTTCTTCCCAATAAATCCCAAAGTCTTGCTTTAAGGACTAACATCATCACATCCCATAAAGAGAGCTCTGACAATTCCCAGGTTTGGGTAAAGTCTATATCTTGATTGGAAAAGGGTGATTTTGATCCATTTTAGGATATTTATTTCTTCCAGTAGTAATTAATTTCTCTGGAGAAACACCTTTTCAAGTCTTCAAAATGGGCTCAAAGAATTACATTTTCTTAGAAAAGAGACAGATATAGAGAAATTAAACTTATTCTCTTTTTCATCTGGCCCCTTCTCCAGCCCTGATGGCTCCCAATAGGAATTCCACAGGACTATTCACAACGTCAGGTAGAAATCAGCAGGTTTGGTTTGGGGCATGTAAATGGTAACAACCCTCCAAGTCCAGGAGAAACCAAACTGGTTTAAAGTGTGGAGAATCATGGATCATCTTCAGAATTTTGTTTAAACTAATGAATGATCTTAGACAAATTATCATACATAAAAAAGCTACTACTTTGGAATTTTTAGGGAACATAATACAAGATTTACATTTTCTGTTTGTATAACTAATACATTTTTAGTGTATTTCTTTATATGGAAATGACATATAAAGGACATCTCCGAAATGCCCAGTGGCTTTCGCTGGTGTCAGTGATTGGAAAATGGCAGGAGCAGCCCAGGTTCTGAAACTCAAAGAAGTCAGGCTGAAATTAAGAAATCTGGAATACACCAACACCACAGAGTTTTGAGCTTTTATTTTCAAACTGATGCCTTACCAAACAGAGCCATCTGTGTTCCCTCTGGGAAAGGTTCAACCATTCTGTTCCCATTGACATGATGTTTATCTAGAAGGGGAAAAAAAAATAGTTAAAATGTGATAGAGTACTTGCTTTGCATAAAATCAATTGTTTATTGTTTATTTCTTGCAGATCCATTGAAACCTGAACAATTCCTATGGGCAGGGACAACTTCCACCATCCCAGGTTGCTCCAAGCCCTGTCCAACCTGGCCTTGGATCCAGGGACAGCCACAGCTTCTCTGGGAAACCTGTGCCAGGGCCTCACCACCCTCACAAGGAACAATTCCTTCCCAGTATCCCATCCATCCCTGCCCTCTTGTAGTTCAAAACCTTTTCACTGCAATCCCCACGTTCATTTTTTGCTCCTAAGGCACATTTTAAACAACGGCGGCAAGAAACTGCCTGAATGCAAAATACAACTTTCCGTTCACAAAATATTTCCCAGGGAGAAAATCAAGATGTTTTCTCAATGCATGCATTATTTTAATTCCTTTAGTCCTGATGCTGGTGAGGAATAAAGCAGGTCAGATAAGGAATGTGGGCTCACTTGTGAATTCTCTGGAAACAATATTTCTCATTAGCAGGGAGGCACATTCCTAATCCCACCTGGCATGCAACATTTACCAACAGCCAGTGAGAAGGGAAAATCAGGGTTATCTGCAAGTGGAGCAGGAGGTGCCACGAGTCAATTGGTGACATTTAGGAAAATTGATTGTCCTGTGCCTCAGGAGAGAGGCTTTGGGAAGGAAATTGTTGGGAAGCTCCAGAGTGGGAGTAACATGACCAAGGTTTCAACCTCGTTAGTTGTAGCTGGTATTCCCAACATGATCTACAGCCACAGGAGAGGAGTGAACAGTCAGAAAAATTACAGAACATCTTGTAAGATCAAATAAACTAACCCTGCCCTTGCCCTGATAGCTGCCTTCATTTACAGAGTGAGTGACATCCATGATGTATGAAGCAGTTATCATTTCAAATGGCCAGGCTTTCAATATATTAAAATTAAAATTAAACTTTCAGAGGTGAGACGGGCTTGAATTAAAGTAATATTTTCAGAGTTCCCAAGTTGTCTCCCAATGTCTTCATACTTTAATTTCTAAGATCTCAGCCAGATAAAATGATTCATTTTCTTGTCATTCATACTTTGGCTCACTATTTTTTCCAGTATTTCCTGCACAGATGCATTAAATAGTAAAAAATAAACCAAAAAAAGCCCAAATTTAAAAGGACCTTAACAAAATACACATTCAACCTTAGGAAGAAAGTAACAACACCTAAATAGCAATGCGTAAGTAACAACAACTCTCCCCAAGAAGAAGTAAAGAATGTCCCAGTTTGGGGTTTTTTACTGAACAGTTTTCCATGTGAAAATATTTTAATTCTCACCTACAAATTGGATTGACTAACTCCAGAAAATCAGGAATAGTTTGGCCCCATGGATTGAGAAAAAAAAATAGGACTATCCCTGTAGCTTACCAACAGAAAGAATAAATTACTTTTTCAAGCTCATTGTCATTCCAGAGACAAGGGATTGCAGTAAGTAGGATAAAACCTGGTGTTACAGAGCCACGGAGAGATTTCCAATGAGCACTGAACTGACTGTGAGTTCACTGCAGCTTCCTGGGGCTGAAAACAGCACATTTCACCCAAAAACTGTCAATTTATGGAGTTAATCCATTAATAGGTGCAGAAAAGCTGAATTAGAAGGACATGGATCATCAAATCCCAGGATGGTTTGGCTGGAAAGGACTTTAAAGTTCATCCAGTCCCACATCCTGCCATGTGCAGGGACACCTTCCACTATCCCAGGCTGCTCCAAGCCCTATCCAAGCTGGCCTGGAACACTGCAGAGATGTCTCTCTATCACTTTATTTAATCTCCTTGATCCTCAGGGTTCCCAAGTAAAGTTAAGGAATAGATTCTTACTTTTATTTCATTGATATTCACACAGTCCAAATTTTCATAAACATAAATTGATGAGCAACAACCTCTCAAAACTTCCAAATGCTGCTCCATCATCAACTGCCAAAACTCTAAATTTTCCAAACTAAGCCTAAGAGATTCTTGTGACACACTTTGCTACCTGCTGAACAGAACCAGTAGGAGCTGAAAGCAACACAGATCCTGGAGGACTTGACATTCAATTTCAGCTTCAGGCAAAGTCTGTCTCAGAGAGGTGCAGTGTCTGCCCTGTGCTCCTTAGAATCTATTGATTTTAACAGAAATAATCCTTCACAGATCAAAAATATATGGAAAGATAATCAAAAGTTGCTAAACAGATCCTCAAGATTTCTTAGGCATTCCTCAGTTTTTGCACCTGTCACTGGATAGTTTCTAACGTGGTCCCACGACAGCCCTCGGCTAAAGAGTCACTGATTGCAGGTGAAGTTTTGTCCACACATGGATCATCACAGAATCATGGAATTGTTTGGGAAGGAACTTCAAAGACCACCTAACCATCTAAAAACTCCAACCCTTTGCCATGGGCAGGGACACCTTCCACTATCCCAGGTTGATCCAAGCCCTGTCCAGCCTGGCCTTGCACAATTCCAGGGATTCAGGGGCAGCCGCAGCTTCTCTGGGCACCCTCTGCAAGGGCCTCACCACCCTCACAGGGAAGAATTCCTCCCAATATCCCATCCATCCCTGCCCTCTGGCAGTGGGAAGCCATTCCCTGTGTCCTGTCCCTCCATCCCTTGTCCCCAGTCCCTCTCCAGCTCTCCTGGAGCCCCTTTAGGCCCTGGAAGGGGCTCTGAGCTCTCTCTGGATCCTTCTCCTCTCCAGGTGAACACCCCCAGCTGTCCCAGCCTGGCTCCAGAGCAGAGGGGCTCCAGCCCTTGGAGCATCTCTGTGGATTCCTCTGGACTCCCTCCAGTAGTTCCACATCCTCCTGCTGTTGGATCAGGGCTGGATGCAGCTCTGCAGGTGGGGTCTCATGAGGCCGAATAGAACCATCTCCCACCCTGCTGCCCTCACCAAGAGTCTGTACCACTAAACCACTCAAACAGACAAGTTCTTATCTACGAACTATCCAAGAGTTAATTAGCCCAGCTGAAATCATGTTTGATCCTATCCCAGCCATTTATCAGCGTGGACAATCAAGTTCCAACGCCCAGACCTGTACTCAGGCACATTTTAATTTGTTAGGATATGTTTTATTTATCCTCCTTGTTCCATGGATTGATGGTATCACACCCATGACAGATAAATTTAACAATGAAATATGTTCAAATGGGAAAGTTCCACAAAAAAAATTTCCTTTCAAACTAGCCTGACTTAGGTTCCAAACAGATTTACAAGCCCAGGGAAATTTATACAACTCGTGGTTAAGATACTCCCAGTCATTTAATGAACATCACTTCTCTTTTTGTGGACCCAAATAAAGATGCTTTAAAAAGGTTTGGCTTTCAGAGAATGCTGATCCAGCAGTGAATGAAAATCAGGAATTTTCTGGTCTCAAAATATTCAATCTCTAGCAATCACAGCAAAGATTTGAGAACATTTAAATTCTATTAACAAGAGATTCATATGTTCTTCATATTTGTCTTTTGATTTTTTTTAAGCCATTAGGGAATATTCAGATTACATATCCAAACTTGTTTCATCAGAGCAGCCAGAAAGTTATTATTTTTAAATGAAAACTGAGATTCTTGCATAATCAAATTAATCCAGGAGTAGGGGTCATATTTATACGCAAGGACTGTTAATTTTCCATGGTAAGTACAGCCAGGAATTGAATTGAAAATAGCTGATTAACCAATTACCAGGAGCCTCCTCCATCTCCTAAAGCACAGTCACGATGGGAACGGGGGAGAGGAGGAGGAAAAGGGAAAAGCAGGGATGGGAACATCCCAAAGCAAATCAGCTGCTACTTGAAGGACTCCTTTCCCCTTTCATTTTTGCTTTTTCTTACATTTTTCCTACATTTCCCATCACACCACCATGGTGGAGGATTTGGGCTACTGAGGGGTTGGGAATCTGGGAGAAAAAATAGATCACGGAACATAAGAATTTTTTTAAGCAGTTATAAAAGGATCTCAAAGGTTATTATCTCCCAAAGTGGAATATAAGGCATAATATAACTTGCTATAATATAACATTCACTTGCTTTAGAAAACAGGGATCTGACCTTGGTTTGTGCTTGTGCCTGAATAAATGAATTGATTCTAGGAACTTCTGGAATCCAGAATTTCTGTTCACTTTTCACTTGTGAAAGCCACAACTAGCCAGTACTTCTATAAAATAGGTCATTCATTTATAGGCCTAAGTACCTTCAAGCCTGATTTTTTAAACCTTAGGATGTTTTTTTTATTTTTTCACTGTTTCCTAACCCAAGAGATATTTCCCTAAAGGAAGGCTTTAGTTCTCTAAAAAGGTACCTGATGTGTGTGACAAGAGAAGTCACACACGTCTCATGTACCAAATTATGCCAAAAACGAGGATTTGGTGAATTGTGCAAAAATGGGATTGTTCCAAATCCTCACTAATTCAAACAGAGAGTGAAATCATTCACTTTATTTATATCCATCCCCTCTCCCAAGTTCTCCTGGACACCAGAAAATGCTTCTGGGGTGGTTTCACAATGTACAATGGTCTGCAAGTACAGAGGGAAAGTTTGGCTGTTAAAGAGAAAGATTGCAGGAAGTGCTTCTGAAGGAATAGAAATTACCTGCTAAATGCTCCCTTTTCCAACCTAAACTAAGATGCCCCCCCCCCTCCATTTTTCCTTGTTCCTGAAGGTGGAATTCAGATTTCAAATTCTAGGATTTCAAAAACTACAAAAAATGGGAGGGAAAGCAGGAAATCAGAAATTCACTGGGGCTCTTGAAGCACTAAAGAGAGGCACACAAAGGAGAGAGCTGCTCTCCTTGAGTGGGATGAGATTTTTAATTTATGGCAGAACTTCATCCATAAATCCTTCCTAGCTGGTGATGAAACAGAAGCTCTTCTTTCTTTTCAGGTCTAGTTCAACGAGCAGAACTGTCAGTTCTAAAAGCTCCTGTGCAATAAGAAAACCTCCTGTCATCTCAGATGAACTATCAAGTGTTACAGTTCAAAGCCCTTTGTCTCCCAAAGGATATTTTCAGCACAGAGACATCGATCCCCAATCCTGGTCATTTATGTCTCCACCTCTGATGAGTCTTTTGGATCCTCAGCATTGTCAAAGAGATGGTGAACAGGATCTGCTGGGTTTCTTTCACCTCTCACTTCTCCAGTTCCATCCTCCATCAGGAGAGATCAGCTGTCAGCTCATGACCAATGAAAAGGAGAGGTGGCTATGTCACAGCAATTCAACAATTTGAATTTTGAATTATTTGAATTATTGGACCCCCATGAGGGATCCTAGCTATTATTAAAAAAACCCTGATGTCACTCAATGAAATGTAATAATCACAAATGTTCTTGAAAAATATGCAAGTTTATTTATCAAAACAGCTCAGGAAAGGAAGAGTGGCAGCTGAAACCAGTTTGGAAATGTATTCTGGAGATGATGTCCCACAATGTGACATGCTGTGCTCTCTGCATCCAGGCCATCAAACAGATTGGGACACAGGAACTGACTGATGGCACAGAATGTGATGTGTCCTAGCACAGAGTGTCAGCTCAGCCTCCAAACACACGGGCTCCTCAAAAAACAGAGGTGCTGCTTAATGAACAAAGGCCAGAGATCACACACTGGGTTTGTTCTGCAGCTCCTGCTGGGAAATGGACCGGGAGTGACAGAAAAATGAGGTTTTGGAATGAAAAAGAAAAAATTTCTTAAAGAGGGTGGTGCAGAGGAGCAGAAATAGTGATTGTGAAATTCCCAGTCCCCTGGGGTACAGATACTGGGGACTGGGGGAGTGGATTTGTGGCAGCTGGGATGGAGGAGGGGGGTGTGAGAGTAAAATATGAGGATCAGGGATATATTTGGGGTATGAATACATGAAAGTTCCTGGAAAGTACAGTAACACTTCCTGTCACAAACCATGGAGGAGCTGAGGGAGCTGGGAAAGGGGCTCAGCCTGGAGAAAAGGAGGCTCAGGAGGGACCCTGTGGCTCTGCACAACTCCCTGACATGAGGGGACAGCCAGGTGGGATCAGGCTCTGCTCCCAGGGAACAGGGACAGGATGAGAGGGAATGGCCTCAGGCTGTGGCAGGGAGGTTTAAGTTGGATATTGGGAACAATTCCTTCCTGGAAAAGGGCTGTACATCCTTGGCACAGCTGGCCAGGACAGGGGTGGATTCTCCATTCCATGGAGGGATTTAAAAGCCCCGTGGATGTGACACTTGGGGACATGGATCAGTGGTGGCCTTGGCAGTCAGGAGTGGTTGAACTCAGTGATCTCTGAGGGTTTTTCCAACCCAAATAATTCTGTGACTGTGAGATTATGGGGCTTTCCCACACAGAGAGTCCATTAGGCCCAGATAAAGGTGACCCATCACAGCCTGATTGTGACCACACATTCTACTTGATCTACTCTCTGACTCTGTAGGTCTTGAACTTTGGAGGTTTGAGGTACAAAAATTAAAGCTAAATTAAATATTCTTAAACTTGAACCCTTGCACTTGTTGGCTTTCATCTTCCACACTGGATATCTGCATCTGAGTATTTAGCCTTGAATCCTCCTGTACTCTGGAAAGAATGAGACACTTGTGTGATTCATTTGACATACTCTTTTCTTCAGGATAAAACCCATCATACTTAAAAATGTCACTTTCTGAGCACTGATTATAAGGAAAGTAGTGACAAACTCGGATGAATTCCACCCTGCAGTAATATCACAGAGATTCAGGATCTGTTCAAGATGTACTTGTGTGTACACAAATATTTATTAAAATATTGCCTCAACAACAATGGAGATTATGTGCTACGAACCAGAACAAACGTTAACAGTAAAACACATGATCAAAATAGCAAAGGAAACAATGGCAGAGGAAAATAATGACACCAACAAAAATGAATCTAAGATTGTGTAAGAATCCTGTCTAGAAGGGCTGCCAGATCAGAAAGATAATACAGACAGATATAGAGATAGATTGTGACATCATTTCATTTCCCAAAAACCTAGTTCATGGAGTTCTGTCATAACACAATGAGCAGTTCTCATTTTTAAAACTTATTCTTTTTAATTTCCCAGAGAAGCTGTGGCTGCCCCATCCCTGGAAGTGCCCATGGCCAGATTGGATGGGATAACACAAAAGAAAATTAGAAAAATACAGACACCTTCCACTATCCCAGGTTGCTCCAAGCCCTGTCCAGCCTGGCCTTGGACATTTTCAGGGATGGGAAGTCTACAACTTCCTAAAATATAAAAGTGAAAAGAAAATAGAAGAGCCTTCAAGCAGAGCCTGGCACTGAGTTATCCACCTCCCACAGACTATCCAGGCCATCTCTGCCATTCCTGCTTTCCGTGGAGGAGCCTCTTATTAGCACAGGAACTGAATGAAGATGACAAAATACAACTGGATTTACTTCATAATTACAGAGAACACCTCTCAAAACCCCACTTGAAACCCTTATATTAACCAGCTTGAGTAAGAATGGCATCAGACAGGCTGGAAAACCAAGAGATCCAAACAAAGGATGGTGATAAACAGAGCATGAGGGAGCGGGAGGAGATGTCCACTGGGGTGTGGCGAGCAGGGTTGTTAAGCCTGGGCTTATTTAGCAGCTTTATTAATGATCCCAACTAAGGGGTGAAAAGTACATGAATAAAACATGCCCTGGATGCTCATCTGGAACATGGTGTGTGCACCGTGAAAAATGGGAAGCAGCACAAAGCCCTGGGCAGGAATTCCAGAAAGGAGCATGGAGAGAGGCAAAGCAGCTCCAGGAACACTCTGTTCTCCTGTTATGGAATAAGAGTTTGCATCCCATAATTCTTGAGGAAAAAACTGCCTGCACAGGGCAGGAGCCACCTGAGGGAAGGCCTGAAGATTCATAGGAGAAACAAACTTTTATAAACTCTGGAAAACCCTGGGTTGGGGTCTGATCTCTGCTGGTCATTGAATTCCTGGCACTGCTCAGTTCAACATCTCCTCACTTGGGATTCAGCACCAGAAATGCCAAATTCTGGGGAAGCTTCTGCAATGCAAAACAATGCAGACCTAAAAAAAATCTCCTCCCAACTGCTTTTAATCACGTTGTTTATTTACAATTTCCTTTCACAGGTCAATATTTACATAAATAAGTGTGACTTTGATTAAGACTTATCCCTTTTTGAGGGCTCATCCTGCGAGCAGTTAAGCCTTGTGGCACGTAACACCAATGAGTTGGTGTTGATTTTTATGTCCATGGCTTCTCAAAATGTGACTCGAGATAATTTTTGCTGGACATTCACACTCATGTTCAAAGTGGGAAAAGCCCTTTGAAATTCGTGGCTGGCCGTGAATTTGTAGATAAAGAACTGTGTTGTTTCAAATCTTTAATTACATATATGGAGATTGGAACTGGACCATCTTCAAAGTCCTTTCCAAACCAAACCCTTCTAGGATTCTACAATGCTATGATATTAAAACGTGTAAAAAACTTTACAACATCCCAGAAAGGTACTTTTGGGCAGATTATCCCAGTAAGGCAATGACAGGTTAAAGAACCTCACAACATCATTGGTAAAACATGTCTTGATTCATAAGGCCCTTATTCCAAAGGGTCTGTCCAACTCCCTCTCCAGCTACTTGGAAAAATGTGTTTACTGGGCTAATAAAACCCAGTGGAGGGAATTCAAGAGTCACTCCCTATTAATGAGTTAACATCACTCAGTCACCTACAATTTAATTTTTCTGAGGCCCTGAGATTTTAATTTGGGTAATACTTCTATTAATTACAATATCTAATAACAATGTCAACTTCAGACATCTGTTAAAAACATGTAATGTTAATTTATTGGAAAATCTCCAGCAGTGCTCAATTAAAATGTTCCCCAGTTAAGGCAATGGGTATGATTTGTCATGAAAAGCAAAATGGGATACAGTTAATAAAAATAACAACAAAATCAAAACAATAAGTTTTGAGTTGCAGATTGACCAAATTCAAGATGCAAAACTTTTTATGAGGTAGCAGAACAAGAATTTTTGGAATCGAGATATTCTCGCACTGGCTGGGGAGTCTTGCTCTAACTTAGCACCTACAGGAAATATTTCATGGAATCATGGAATGGTTTGGGTTGGAAGGGACCTTAAAGTTCATCCTCTTCTACCCCCTCCCATGGGCAGGGACACCTTCCACTATCCCAGGTTGTTCCAAGCCCTGTCCAGCCTGGCCTTGGACACTTCCAGGGATCTAGGGGCAGCCACAGCTTCTCTGGGCAACCTCTGCCACGGCCTCCCCACCCTCCCAGGGAACAATTCCTTCCCAATATCCCATCTATCCCTGCCCTGTGGCAGTGGGAAGCCCTTCTCCATGCTCCTGTAAACATTCCATCTCCACCTTTCTTTTAGGCTCCCTCCAGGTATTGGAAGGGGCCGCAATTAGGCCTCTCTGAAGCTTCTCTTTTCCTGGCTGAACAATCCCAATTTCCTCAAACTTTTTTCTGCTGAAGATTGCAGAAAATAGGTATTAGCCTTCCCTTATGAGGCATTTCCTGCTGCAATTTCAATTTTACATCACAAGACATTCTTCTGGTTCTTTAAAATATTTAGATTCACTGAGGCCTGTATTTGCCAGGGTGGGTTTTGCCATTTTTGAATGGACTTCGTAGCAGAATTAAAGTGAGATGTCAAACACCCAGCCCTTTCCATCAGAACGCTGTCACCCCATTATCATTCCCTCCCCACACATCCCCACCACTCCATCCACCCGCATTTAAGAATCCACAAATCCGCAGCAGCGACGCCCAGCCCCGTTTTAGCGACACATCCCCATTCCCACCGTTCCTTAAAGCCCTGCTGCTGTTTCCTTTTGCCTCGTGGAGCCGTCGGGAGCAGTGTGTGCCTGGTGATAGAGTATCTCCCTCACACACATTCCCACTCCATGGCAGATTATCTGCCTGGAGGTTGCGCCAGGCTCCCGTCAGCTGTCACTCCACGGATGAGCGCGAATGCTCCAGTGCCTCGTCCCCCCTGGCCCCGCTGACAGTGATAAATGACCAGCCCCAACGCTCAGCTGAGCCTCCCAATCTGCTCCAGCCTTTTTTCTGGTGAATTCCCCCCTCAGCACAGCAAAGGGAAACCAGGAGAGCCAAGTTGGGCTTTGTTGAGAAAAAGGGAATTGTGATTTTACCGCCTGAAGCAGCTCACAAGCTGATGGCAAAATGAAGGGGAGAATGGTGTTACCAAGCACTGGTTTGGTCTTGTTTAGCCAGGTTTTGTCACACAGATGATCTTAAAGGTCCCTTCCAAACCAAACCATTTTATAATTCCACAAAGTTGGGTTTTGTTGAGAAAAGGGGAATTGTGATTTTACCGCATGAAGCACCTCAGAAGCTGATGGCAAAATGAAGGTGAGAACAGTGTTACCAAGCACTGGTTTGGGTGGCCAGGTTTGGTCACAGAGATGATCTTCAAGGTCCTTCCACCCCAAACCATTCTATAATTCCACGATTTCATGCAAAGCCTTTCCCCACGTCCAGCAGAGCCAATGTATGTACAGAGCCAGTGGTGCCTGGCCTGGGAGAAGATTGGCCCAATGAAAACAACACTTGTTAAAGAAATAATTCATTATCGCCAATGTAGCACCTAATTTCACTTTAATTTTACAGGGAAACCAGTAGCCAATGAATTTCACTCCTCTGAGAAAGAAAACAACCTCATCAAGCCCAGTAAGGGCTGACTGTGTTATGATATGGAGTGGATGGGGAAGGGATTCCAATAAAAAACATTTCTGAAGTGAAATGCATAGTAATTACCCCAGTTCCAAAAAATTGTTATAGCTTCATCATGAACAGCTAACACAGTTTAAGGCTGATATTCTATTTCTCAGTGACGATAACTGCAAAATATAATATATCATAAGTAACAAATTTTTCAGTTTTACCTTAAGCCAAATAAATGACTCCAAAATTTAAGGTTCAAACTCTGTTTCTTTACTGAAGCTATGACCATCAAAAACCAAACCAGCCACCAACCCTACAAAACTGCACCTACAGGATCCATCCTGAAGGGATGGCTCACAGTAAACTCCCAGTTCCCATTTTGCACCTTCTCAAGTGTATGAGTGATTTAGGATGGGATGCAAAAGAGGGTTTGAAATTAAGGAGGATGAGTTTGGCTGCTCAGCAAACCTCAGTAAGTGACACCAGTTCTCAGAGGGAGCCAGGGTTTGGTACTGAACCACAGAATCATGGAATTGGATCCATAGAATATCCTGAGTGGGAAAAGACCCACAAGGATCACGAATTCCAGCTCCAGGACACCCCAACAATCCCACCCTATGCCTGGCAGTGCTGCCCAAACGCTCCTTAAGCTCTGCCAGCCTTGGAAATGTGAGTAGAGAGCAATTCAGACAATCTAAAATCAGGTTGCAGCTTTGAACTTCCTTCTGAACAAGGTTTTCTCCCACTCTCTGTCTCCATTGGATGTGGAACAAGAAACATGGGTGATTTTAGCTCCCTCATGCTAAAATTAGCTTCTTTATGCTCATTTCTATGAATAGCCCCACAAATCGCAGCGGATTTCAGTTGAAAATGAGAATTTATTCTGAAAATCATCAAAATTAACATTTCAAACTGTTATGTCAAGAGAGATAAACAAATAAAGCATGGAGTGTTGTAGGCTGGAAATTCTAAACATGATTCATCTCATCCTAAAGCCATCAGCTAAAATATTCCAATCATTCCTTGAGGACATTTATCCTGTTGTGATGTGATGCAGCCAGGGGTGACTGGCCTGGGGTGAGACTGGCCAAATGAATCCAGCATTTTTTATTATTTGTAAAGAAGTGATTTGTCATCTCCAATGCAGCACCTAATTTCCTTTCAATTTTCCAAGGAATCCTGTATTTGCAACAAATTTCACTCCTCTGAGGAAGAAAACAACCCCATCAAGCCCAATAAGGGCTGACTAAGTTATTATGTGTTAGTTGAACCCCAAAATTTATTATTTTAGTAGATAAAATTCCATAAGTAACAGTGAATCCACCTTCCTTACACAACAGAAATCCAACGTTTCTCTCAATCATGAAATATAAAGTACTTGTACCCAAATCCTCAGCCCTTTCCGTTTTTCCTAAAAGCTTCCTCCTTTTATTAACAAATAAAGGTTGAAATAATAAAGTGCCTTGTTTAGAAGTTTCACATTCCTCCCAGTCATTTTTGCTCTGAACAATCATACTAACAGAATTTAAGTCTTCAGATCCATCATACACTGAAATTACTGACAAACTGAGCTAATACTTGTGGTTTCATGCCAGCCAAAGCAGTTTTTTGGGACACAAAAGAGATGGAGGGGTTTTTAACAATTTTTTCCTTCCTAAAATGACAAAACTAATGATGGTTTTAGTCCTTTAATGTGTTTTGATTTACCAGAAATAAACATAACAAAGTGCCCTGAGTTTTTAAAGCCTATTTAACAGAAAACCACAACAGTTCTACAACATTTTTACCCTTCTATTGCTGAAACAGCGTCACAAATGTGACTCCAATTTTGCACTGATTTTTCTTGCCTCAGCTGCAGCTTCTGGTGCTGCAGAATCAAGGACGCTTTTCCACAGTGATTCAACAGCTCCCATTGAATTGATGGCAGCTTTTCCTGAGAGCTCAGCATTTCATATTGTAGGATCTTTCCAAAAAGTGACTCCTGGGGTATTATTTCAACTGGTATTCAAGGAAAATAATTGGATTTTAACAGGGTTGGTGCACATTTAATCACATAACCAAGAGAACCTTCCTCGTGATGAGGTTCAAGTTTCTTTCTAAGCTACAACTTCTCACAAATTATCCAGGTACCAAAATTTATGGCAAGCAATTCACAGAAAGATCTGAGCCTGGAAGTCATGGTTCTGAATTTGTGCTATTTTTGAATTAAAACTTATTTTGGAAAGAGGAGGTATCTTCATCTTTGTACCAATGGAGATGAAATAGGTTTGAGCTGCTGCCAAAATTCAGACAGCAAGTTTTGCCTGCTCCTGACTATCAAAGATTATGGGGTGATGCCCACAGAAGAAAGGCTCTAAATTACATTACCAGAGCTCAAAAAATATCCAGTTAATTGGTGAAAAAAAAACCTATAATTAAGTTTCTCTGACCTTCTCACATTAAAACATTTCCAATAACAATAATTATGTTTTTCTCAACACTTTATAATACCTCTCAAAGTAAGATAATGTTTATTGCTCTAGATCCATAAAACACTCCAAACCCAATTTAACAAGCAGTGAGGGAATAATGAAAATATAATTGCTGTCTTTATTAAGTTACTGCTGAACTTTCCCTGGTATTTGAAAATTGGCAACCAAAATTGTGCATTCAATATAAATATATAGAGACAGGGATGATGGTCTATCAGGTAGGGTAATATTAATTAAAATACAGTTTTGAGTCAGAAATTACAAGGGATCCAAAGCTCATCCCGTTCTACCCTTGCCATGGACAGGGACACCTTCCCCTATCCCAGGTTGATCCAAGCCACCCCAACTCTTTGCTTATTTGAAGGCAAAGTTTCTCTTCCAAATGAAAAAGTATTCAATTCTCTTTCAGGAAAACCACTTCAAATTTTATTTACTGCAGCCGTGGGATTCTGGAAGCCTTTATTGTGAAGGGTTAGAATAGCGCCATAAAAATGGGAACTTGAGGAGAATGACAGGCTCTTTGTTTCTGAAATAATCAGCCTGAGCTTTTTGTGACACTGATGTTCAAAAACATATTTCATATTTCAGGAAAAGATCACAGAAACAGAGCCTCCAAACCAAGCTCTACAGCAAAACACAAAGCATCCTTCTAATCTTCCCTATTTTTCTGAATCCTTGCAATCTCAAGATTCTTTCTGAGCTCAGGGTCATGTCTCCATTAATGTTCTACATTATCCTGCAGAGTGGAGCACCAGGTTCCCAACTTGATGTGTCAGTAAAATCAAATAATTATTGTTATTATTGTTATTTTATTTAACAATGCAGCGGCAGAACTTCTAATAAAAGACTTTTCATGATGATGAACGAGAAAATTACTTTGAGGGATAATAAAGGAAGCCAGGTCTATGCCTGCAATGATACTTGAAAGTTTAAAGAGCAGAAGAAAAAGCAAAACATCATATTTATCTTAAGGAAAAAAAGAAAATTTAAAATACCAGTGGTCACTTCATACAGGTTTTGTTCCCTTAAACCTCCCCAACAATGGCAGATAAAAAGGTTTAAAAATATCTCAGCCCAAAACACCTGGAATTCTGCAACAATTTGGAACAACATCATTCATGTAAGTAATTTTAAACTTTCCTATACCTCTGTTTTAATTCCTTTCATACATAAAAAATAGATATATAAATGAGACACTTGTCTTTCAGACTCTAAGTTTTCCACATTAAACACGGCTTTTCATTATTCCTGATCTAATAAGTCCTATTCTCATCTGGGCTATCAGCAACTCAATAAGTAATTACCATCCACCTTGGGCTGTTCCAGTCCATTAGACCAGTGCTGATGACTCAGTGGAGGCACAAAATGAGGAGCACAGGGGCTGACAAAGGCACAGAAAATAAGGAGAGGGAATGCTGCAGCTGGAACTCCTCCCCATGGCTGGGTTTACTGAGAAACACTCAAATAAAATCACATAAAATTGGTATCATCGAAGGTAGACCAAATTTGTAAGGTGTTGCACAGCTAAATATAAAAGCCGTCCTGCCTGATGAGGGATGTGAGAGCAGGAATTTATTCCTGATCTAAGCATTAGGAATTTATTCCTGATCTGAGCATTAGGAATTTATTCCTGATCTAAGCATTAGGAATTTATTCCTGATCTGAGCATTAGGAATTTATTCCTGTCTAAGAGACACCACTGGAAGGAAATGGCACCAATTAATCTCCACACAACACAGGCTCTGCTGCCCCCCTGAAAACCAGGAGTTATTCCATAACCTATAATTAAGTTTTAAGTTAAAAAAAGAGGTTTGGAAGTTAAATTAGCTCTGATCCCTTTCTCACCCAGACCAATCATTGTGGCCTTTCAGCACCTGAAGGGAGCCAACAAAAAAAAGATGGAGAGGGAATTTTTACAAGAGCCTGGAGTGCCAGGAGAAGGGGGAATGGCTTCAAATTGAAAGAGATATGGTTAGATGGGATATTGGGAAGGAATTGCTCTCTGTGAGGGTGGTGAGGCCCTGGCACTGAGGCTGCCTCATCCCTGGAAGTGTCCAAGGCCAGGTTGGATAGGGTTTGGAGTAACCATAGAATCATGGAATTGTTGAGGTTAGAAAAGCCCTCTGAGATCATTGAGTCCAATCACTATCCCAGCACTGCCAAGGCCATCACTAAGCCCACAGAATCACACAAGTACAGAATCATTTCGTTGCAGAAGCCTCTGAGATTATCAAGTCCAAACCATTAAAAGTCAAATTTATTACCCAAATAATTGCTGCTTCTTCACTACTTGTTGATCAAGGGAATATTTATGAAAGCAGAGGATGATCACTTAAAATTCTGTTAGGCAAAGGAAGGAGCAGGATGCTGGATTTCTCCACTGAGAGCATCCATGTCCCAAAACTCTTGGGTAAAATTCAGCTTTTTCTTGCTTTATGTCCCAAATTGATACACTTGGGTTTAAATCCATGTCCCCAAGAGCCATATCCACACAACTCTTAAATCCCCCCCAGGGATGGGGACTCCACCACTCTGCCCTGGGCAGCTGAACGCTTTCCATGAAGGAATTGTTGCCAATATCCAACCTAAAATTCCCCTGGCACAACTTGAAGGTTGTCTGCTCTTGCCACAAACTGAGAGGGAAGGTTCCAAATGGATGTAGGGAGGATCTGAGGATGGAGGATTTGAGGATGAAGCTCTGGAACACTTTGTACAGAGAGATTGTCTGACCCTGCTTTGACCTGACACCTCCTGAGGTCCCTCCAGCCTGAGTTCCTACCAGATGATTTGTCCTTCTGACAAGAGAAATTTCAGGAGATGATTGAGGGGCCACCTCTGTCAGGACAAACAGATTTATAGGCAGTATCAAGTGTCCAAATAAAACCACTTGGTAATGAACTTCACACCGAGTTTTCAATCCCAGCTCTTTAAATTAAAGATTGCCTGACACAGCCTGTCCAGGGCTTGTGACTCACGGATTTGTTCCTCACTGCTGTTTATACAAATGAATGAAAATTACATAACTGTCAACAAAACCTTTACAGAGGATTGAGATGGTTCTGCTGACCAGGGTAACAGCACAAAACCCACTTCTAGATGAGTGCCCACAATTAAAGGGATATCCAAATATTGAAATAAAAATGTAGAGCTCCCAAATGCAGGGAAAAATATGGCATGGTTTGTGTGAAGGCGGTTTGTCATTATACAGATAATTTTACATTTGATTTCTCTACTCAGGATGGCTCGTTAGTTTAAGTAAAATGAATGCTCAACATTCATTTTATTGAACTCTGTCTCATCAAATCAAAATCAGAGTTAGAGCAAAAATGCTTTCACTGTAATTGTATTTTTCTGGAACATCCCAATTCAAACTCAAGTTCACTACAGCAGTTAAAGACAGGGTATTTTTAATATCAATATTTCTAACAGATTCCTTTCATCAAAACAATCCTCTGACCATTTAGCCACCTCTGTTATATGCCCATTTTACAGACAGAAACCCACAGAATTTTACAGGATCAGCCACAGCCACTTTACAGCCTTGCAGATGACACGCACTAGAAAATTTTTAATGAGCTGATCTGTAAGGAAAAATGTCTTTATTAAGACGTGTTGTTCCTCTCTCAGTGGCTAAATGATTGTTTCCAGAAGCAATAATCAGCTACTGATATGAAAGCACCCAGTTAATTAGTGAAGGGTTGTACTATTTGAGGAAGCTGCATTATTCAGTCAACCATAGGAAACAGTTTTATTTTACAATATTATTAAATGCAGTTTCTGAAATTGTTTAGCTGGTAATGCAATTTTTGAAACACGATTTTCACTAGAAAAATATCTCTGTTGGTTAATAACTGCAAAAGAAAACACAGAGTCAGGCAGCCCTGTTGTTGTGCAACAGGATTATTTCCTTTTATTGCTTTTCATCTTTTAATTATTGTAGTAGAGATTACAATAATCTCTAATAAACAATTATATAAAATTCTTGGACAGTGAACTGAGAATCAAAATGCAGTTAAATTGCTTTCCTTGTTGTATTTCATGCAGCAAGTGGTGGATAAAGTCTTTCATATCTGACTTTTTGGAACTCCAGCAAATCACTAAAATATTATCTTAGGCGTCAAAGATTGGGAATGAAACTTGGTTCAATTACACAGAAAGAATGTTCACACAAAGACAAGGGACTGCTTTGTTTGTTTCCACAAAAAATAAATCCTAATCAACTGAACAGCAAGAAAAGATCTGTAAATTTAAACTATGACATTCAGACAGTCAGAGAATCACAGAATGGTTTGGGGTGGAAGGGACCTCAAATCTCATCCTGTTCAACCCCCTGCCATGGCCAGGGACACCTTCCACTGTCCCAGGTTGATCCAAGCCCTGTCCATCCTGGCCTTGAACACTTCCAGGGATCCAGGGACAGCCACAGCTTCTCTGGGAAAACCATTCCAACATCTCTGATGGAAGGTTCTGGACTGGAGCTCACCAGCAGTAAATGAACTCTGTAAGGGGTGATGTGAAGGCACAAAAATAAATCACCAGGACACAAAGAGATCATTGATTTCACCACTGAGGGGAGTGACATCAAAGAGAAAAGGAGCATTAAAAAAGCAGAAGTGGAAAGTTATCCCAATTTCCTAAAAAGAGGGTGGTTAGCAGTGGGACTGACAGATTCGAGATGTCACAGTTCAACAACAACTTACTGGGGAGTGAAAAAGGAACAAAACAAAAAAGATGAGCCTGGAGAGAGGTTACAGGAGCCCCATCTTCTCCTCTCCTCTGTCTTCATCCAGTCCAGATGTTTTATATGAATTTCACTAAAAGAAATACATGAAAAGATAAGGGAAGTGTAAGAGAAGATTCTCATTAAGAAGTGAAGATGAGGAAAATTTTATTTATTGACTGTAAATTTGGGCTCAGGAAGCAGCACTTTCAACCATAGCACTTCCAGGCACTAATAAGGATCAATAATGACAAAATGACACTTTGATTACAGCCAGCTGAGAGGAGATTTGACACAGTTCATGGTAGCAGGAAAAAGTAGGGACTGGAAAAATGCCAAGCCATTTAATTTAGAGCTTGATTAGGCCACCTTCCCCTTACACCCTTCCACAAACAGCAGAGCAAGATAAAGGGCAAAGCACTCCTTGAACTGGAAGAAAGGGACTTGATTTATTATCAAATTCTGGGAGATTTCCAAATCTGAAATAGGCTGTCAGCCTGTTGATAAGTTATAGAACATGACAAGCAATATTTAGTTTGGGAACTGTTCTCCAAAATTCCTCCTCCTTTAATCTCTCTCCCTCTTTTTCACTAATCCTGCTTCACCAGAACCCCAGGCATGCAAGGCTTAGAAGGAGATTTTTAAGGCCATCACTTCAGCTTTCAGCCAAAAGAGTGGCTCAACAGCAATTCAAGACATTTTCAGGAGCCTCCAAGTGTTTTGAATTTGCTTCTGTTCAGTGTTTTCTTTAAAAAAAAAAAAAATTGATTGATTGTTTGCTTATCACCTCAAGCACATTCAGTGAGTGCTCTCCTCATGCAGGAGAAAAAGGGAGAACAACTGGAAAACTCTTACTCATCCTGCTCCTCTCCAAGAGACCAGGAACAGGCACAAAACCTTTGGAAAGACACTCTGACAGATGGAAGACAGCAAGTGGCCAGAAACACAGAGTTCAATTATTTGCTGCATTGTTTCCCAGTGTTAATTCAGAATTTGGGAGAGCTGCTCAGTGGCTCTGGGCCAAAATAAGCATCACCAAAAATCCCACCCTGCTGAGGGGTGGGACTCAAAGGAGGCAAGAGGTTCACAGTGTTGGTACCTATATTTATAAATATATATTTAATGTGGTAAAAGAAGAAGAAAAAAATTTAAATGCAAGGAAGTTACTGAGTTACCCTGCACATTGGAAATACTCAGGCACTTAGGTACAGCTGATGTTATTTTATAGGCCTGAGGTCTCTGAGATACCTGCACAAAAATGAACAAGAGCGAGAGATTTCCAGTGATGTTGTGGTTATTTCAGTTCATGGATTACATGTGAAACACTACATTCCCATGAAAAGAAGAAAAAGCCACTAGAAAGAGGGGAAGCTTATTGCAGGAGAGTGGCATAAAGACACTCTATTAAAAACACCAATTCAATCATATTCAAGGTCAAGAATCACAGAATCATGGAATGGTTTGGGTTGGAAGGGACCCTAAAGATCATCCAGTCCCACCCCCTGCCATGGGCAGGGACACCTTCCACCATCCCAGGTTGGTCCAAGCCCCATCCAGCCTGGCCTTGGACACTTCCAGGTATCCAGGAGCAGCCACAGCTTCTCTGGGCACCCTGTGCCAGGGCCTCCCCACCCTCACAGGGAACAATTCCTTCCCAATATCCAATTAAAATGTCCCCTCTTTTAGTTTAAAGAAAATGACTATGAACAAAAAGTCCTGTTTAGAAAGGAAAGATTCATAAAGACGATAAAATGATAAAATGGAACATGGGGTCATCCAAACTGATTAATTAGCAGACCATTGCATTACATTCATTTATTAACAGAGTTTTTCCACTATTAAACTCAGTGGAATATTTATCACAGCCTTCAAATGGAATCCATCATCCTTGCCAAGGAAAAGTCCACAGGTAGAGAGTTGGGACTGATGAACAAGGAGGGAACAGGGTGGACAGATTGTGGAGTAAATGAATGTACTGGGAATGGACAGGGCTCCAATTATCACAAATAAATCCCATTTTCACCAGCCAGGGGAACAAAAGGAGGTAGGGGAAGAAATCCCTCCAACCTCTCCTCACAGACTCCAGGAAAAATGTTTGTGCCCTGAGCCCTTGTGATCTATAACAGATCCACCACAGCCCAGGTCAGGGGGAAAGCTCCAAGCCAGAGCCATTAATATTTGTGCTTGATTAGTGGTTTTGATGTTCAAATCAGTACTAAATGTTAACGACTTAATCAGCAACGGAAAGGGATATAATTTGAATTAGTGCTAGATCTTGACAAGGAAACAAATTTATTACAGGGAAATGAAGTGACTTAAGTAAAGAAGTCACAGTTGTTACAACAGAGGGCATAAAAGTGTGGGAACTCTAAAGATGCTGAAGTCAGACTTGTAAGATTTGGATTCTGATCTCAGGTGTCTCACAAGCTTTCTGAACTGTGACAGAACAAATCACTCCAGTTAAACAGATGTAGTTGGTGAAAAGCAGAGGGCAAGACTTGCAAGAGAAGCCCAACTCAGAAACAGAAATTAATGAGCTGCAAACCCAAGGCCTGACCCTGTGAAACTGAACCAAATCACTGCTCCAGTCCAAATGAACTCTGTTATAGGACACATAAAATCGTATCATGGAATGGTTTGGGTGGGAAGGGACCTTCAAAATCATCCAGTCCCACCCCCTGCCATGGGCAGGGACACCTTCCACCATCTCAGGTTGCTCCAAGCATCATCCAGCCTGGCCTTGGACACTTCCAGGGATCCAGGGGCAGACACAGCTTCTCTGGGCACCCTGTGCCAGGGCCTCACCATCCTCACAGGGAAGAATTCCTTCCCAATATCTCATGGAATATTCCCAATATCCCCTCCTTTTCCAGTTTGAAGTCATTCCCCTTGTTCTGTCCCTCCATCCCTTGTCCCCAGTCCCTCTGCAGCTCTCCTGGAGCCCCTTTAGGCCCTGGAAGGAGCTCTGAGGTCCCCCTGGAGCCTTCTCTTCCCCAGGCTGAGCACCCCCAGCTCTCCCAGCCTGGCTCCATTTAATTGATGCACAAAACAAACTCCAGCCAAACCCATTTATACCATTAGAAATCTCCAGACAGTAATTAGTGATGGAGAAAAAACGCTCACCGCAGGTACCACTCTGCATTATTTTATAGTGTGTGACACATTAATGCCTCAGCTGTCCCTGGGTGAAGGACAAGAAGAACAAAGGGGCTCCTGGGGGTCACAGTTACCCTCGCTAGTGCTGCTCTGGATTTGGGTATCCTGCACTAGAGCTGATCCCAAAAGACTCCTGTGGAAAGCTGGGCTGAGATTCCAGCAGGATGAAAACCCTGGAATCTGCTCTGAAATTCTGCTTAAGCAGCACTTGCTGTGCAGGAATGTGCTCAGGAACTGGGATTTAACAGTCCTGCAGATCAATCACACAGGAAGGTCTTAGCCAGGTGTAGCATCCACCAGGAAAAGGGGCAACACAGGAGGAATAGTTGGCAAAAAGTCAATATTTGCTGACCAAACTTCAATCTCAAGTAGCAAAATATTAGCAATCACTCCTAGAAACCACAATCATTCACTGTGAGGAAAATATGGAAACAAAACCCAGGGATTTTCCATCAGAAGCTCAGTGGTAGGTGCAGGGTCCATACGTTGATAATTGAGCTTGACCATTGCCCACAGTGGATTTATTTCATATTCCCTATAAAACTTCCATTGCTCAAAGAAAAATTTTGTGCTTCATTGTCTCTATCCAATTTTTATAGAAAATTTTCCTGTTTCAACATCTTCATCTATTCAATTTTTATAAATAACACACATAACTTTTTCACATAACTTTAATTCAGCTTCCTCTCAGGACACATTTTAATAAAATAAAGGAATATTTACCCATATTCAGAAGAAAAATCTTTACAGAAATTTGAGAGTTCAAATTGCCCCCCCTATTTTAAAGCAGGAATTTGGCTGTAAATCTTGGCTTACTCAGTGTTAAGTATTCATTTGGATTTCTCAGTCTGGAATTCAAAGCAGAAGCCTCAAAGCTCACTGCTCTCTTCAATCAATCTAAAAACTGTCAAAATCGTCTGCTCTGGAGACAGGCTGGGAGAGCTGGAGGTGTCCAGCCTGGAGAAGATGCTCTGGACTTTGTTATTAATTACCACTGACACACATAATTTGCATTTATTCCCTCACATGAGTCAGTATCCCACATTAAATCCCAGAAATTCCCAGCTCAACAACCTTATTTGGAAGATTTTAAACAAATAAAATTTGTAACAGAAAATAAATAAACGAGCTTCAGGTTTAAGCTGATGAAAATTCCTGCCTTAGTGAGGACTATTAATTAAGTAAAAACACATATCTTAAAGAATTAAGCTATTCCATTATTCTAATTAATTCTATGGTAATAATTTGCTATGACATCATTGGACTTTCTCTCCATAATTTTTCCAAAGACAAAGAACAAACAGTAGCACTTCCCAGAGCTTTGGTGAAGGTTGTTATCTTACAGTTTGTTTCATTTTGGTTTTAATTTGTAAAAAGGTTCAATTCTTCGTACACTGTAAATCAAATTAAGGCCTGCCTGGGGACTCATCAGCCCAAGCATCTAATGAAGAAAATACATCAGGGCTGATGCAAATTTATTGGCTGATTTCTGCACAAAGGAAACAACAAAACAGCCAAGAAGAACCACATATTAATGAGGAAGCAGATGATATTTAATTAAATAAATATCCTTGGCACTGCTCCAAGGAATGGCATTACAGGGGTGTTGGACAGCCAAATTTTGAAGCAGGTTACTGAGATTTAAACTGCAATGGGTTTTTTGCTACTTATAGAGCAAATGGACAGATCCTAGAAATCAGCCAAATAAAAGCACAGTAAGAGCACAGGTTCTCTGCTGACGTTTAATTGCTCCCCTGAAAAGAAAAAATCTATTTTTGTTAAAGCCACATTGATACTTATTGAAAGTACTTTCATTCCTTCCATGAAAATAATTCATCAGGTTAATTATTCTATTACTAATGGAATCTCAAATGATACACTCAGAATAGGTTAGAGAATTTTAAGAATTCCTTATTTGGATGACAGATGAAGGAGGGCTTTGAGGAATAGGTGTCCTTTGAAGTGTTTTAGGAATAGCACAGCAATTTAACCCTGACAAAGAACCTGGGCTGGGATGGAGATGAGAGAGAAGATTCATTTCACCTGAGTGAGGTTGAGACACAGCCCCAGCAAATGTTCCCTCCACTGAACCTATGCAGTAGAAGGGGCTGGAACTGGATCACCTCTGAGGTCTCTCCCAACCCAAACCATCCCAGCATTCCATGAAATTGAAATTCTGTTGGTTCCATTATCCATTTTCTTTCGAGGGTTCCATTTGGAACCTCAAAAGAAAAAAGCTGTAACAGAATCAGGGTCTCCATAACAAAAAAAAAAAATACTTGGTATCCTTTGTTTATTGAGGGCGTGTTTAAATTTACTGGGAGGGTTTTACTATGGTTTTATTTTAATTAGTGAGATGGAGAGGGAATGAAGTTTTAGTGGATGACTAAAATGGTTGATTCTCCTAGAGGAAAGTGAGATTTAATGATGGACTTCAACTTAATCTTATTTTAGTCTAAAAGTAAGAACATGATTCAATCTCTACTGATTTTTGACCTGTCCCATTTGGGATCTCAAATCCCTTCCAGACCCCAAACACCATCAACCACCAGTAAAAGCTGACTAGTTCTGGAGTCACTTGTGCCACTTTTGGCAGACAAAAAAGTGAAACCTTCACTGTAGTTACAGGGAATTCTCTAAAATATATCAGGTTTACTCACACTTTTTAATGCACGCATCGTGTGATGTCTCCCAGTTTTCTCTCTCTCCATTTTCTCTCCCTCTTCATCCCATACCCATTTAGCAAAGGATGAAAATCCACTTTTTATGCTGATGAGCAAACTTTGATTATTACTTTCATCCCTTACATGTTCATTAGCAAACACAAACCCAGACAAACATAAAGGATTCCATAATCTGCAAACAGTCTGTGGTTCAATTCCATACTGCATTTCATTACCCTCAACAAATGAGAGTTCTTAAAAAGTCTAAGCAGAAAAATCATACAGAACTACTGTCTATATATCTGCAATATCTATCAGGGTGTTTCTATCACTTCCATTAAATTATGTAATGCCCTCTTCTTCACCATAATTCCACCAACATTTTTTTTTTCCTGGACTGTTATTGAGCTTTGAAGATTTAGCTGACAGGTTAGTCAGCAAAGCAGTGATAGTTTGAATTTCCCCAAATCACTCTAATAAAGCACAGCTGTACTTTGAACTAAAACATCCCATTATCCCTCTTTTTGCAAGATTCATGTTGATTAGTCCTCAACTAAAGGAGAGTGAACGCCTCTTGATCATGTTTTACAGTGAAGAAACAGGCTGTGTGTGCACATGGGAGATAAAAGGAACGTTCATCTCGGGAAAGTTATCAATAAACTATCTAAAAAAATGCAAATTCTCGTTTTCATTATTATTAATCACTGATTTGGGCCCTCTCTCTTGCTGGGAGCTGAGCAATCTGGCTCCAAGCCAGCAAAGCACTTAAGCATTTTCTTATCCTGCTGCACTGAAGACGATATCACCATTCACACGCTCGAAGTTAAGCCTGTGTAAAACAGAATGTTCAGCCTCACTCCAGCCTGAGCACCCCAGAACAGTGCAGTTAATGGAATATGGAAATGGGAGAATCAAATCCTAGGCCAGGATGTTCTACAGATTGAAATAATGCTCGTTTTTAAATAGCTCTATTCCTCCAAGATCTGCTCTGTTTCCTCGGGTTGACGGTGTCTGACGGAGGAGATGGATGGAGGATTACAATTCAAATATTATCTTATCCTATTTATCCCTGTATCCTATAAAACTGTAATTGCTGGGGACTCGAGCCATGCCTGGTGGAGCTCTGGCTGAAATCAGAGTTGCAGCAGGACTGAAACTCTCCCCATGTGCTTTTTCCGTGAATGTTGGGAGACTTCAGGACATTCAAGCTTTTGAAAACCTCCATTAAAGAGCTTTTATGAACTCCTGTTGCAGTTTCCATAGAAACAGCTGATCATAATTTCAGGGAGAATATAAAACCTTTTTCAACACATTTGATAGTAATTTTCTCCAAATGACCTCCAGGTAATTAATGTGATGGTTTGACCCCTGCTTTAACATTATTTTCTAAGAAACAAGCTGCAATGCTCCATTAAAAACCTGAATGCATTGTTCATACCAGGCAAAAAAGACCTTGGAAGTTTGGGATCTACTCAGGCAGGGATTGTGTACGTGGCCAGTTCATGTTTCTGGTTCTTTTAAGACGTTTCTCTGATCTTGGGAAAAATCACATTGATGTGATAACCTCTGTGCCTTTGCAGAATTCGCAGTCAGAAACGTTGACTTGAAAACCAAATAAAACCAGAGTTGTCCATCTGTCTAAATCCCACTGGGAATCTGTGATGTCAAACTTCAGGATTTACTGCATGACTTGCAGGCAACATAAAACATTTTGTAGTGATCTGCCTCTATCAGAGCAGTGCTGCCTTTCTGGAAATGCTGCAGCACCAAGAGAATAACTCATTGTTCAGAATTGGTTTTATTTTCTCAAGATGAAAAGCAAATCAAGTCAAAAGTATTTTCCTGTTACGCCAGATACTTAAATGAGCTGACTTATTTCTATTTACTTCAAGAATTGTTTAGGATTTGATTCTCATGGTGTATCAGACATTCACAATTTTGGAAAAGTCATCAAATCATGGAATGGTTTGGATTGGCAGGGACCTTAAAGCTCATCCAATTCCAGCCCCCTACCATGGACAGGGACACCTTCTACTGTCCCAGGTTGCTTCAAGCCCTGTCCAACCTGGCCTTGAATCCTTGAACCTTTTTATTCTTCCAAATATTTCAGTTCTCTTTTCCTTTCCCAGAGAAACTCTTTATCCAATGATACTTCCAGTTCTGCCTACAGTCCTATATTTTTATTTTTTTTTAATTTTGTTTTTAATTCCGTAAGAAAATGTAACAGACCACCTGTCACTTTTCAGAGATCTCATTCCTGGTTATGCACTCCTGTCTATTTTTATCATTCTATACAGAATGGCACCTTTGCTTAAAAATTAGTTAATCTAAAAAACTCAAAGGAAAAAATAAAATATTCAAATGAAAGGGTGCTGCTTTCTGTATAAAAATTTTGTAGTCTTCTCCAAATGGGATTATTTGGATTACAAAATCATAGAATGCCTGGAAAAGGCCTCTATACCATGGAGTTCAATCAGTATGATCACCAATACATGAAAACTACCAGCTGATAAAAGTATCTGACAAATAAATCCACCAGAGCGTGTCCTCAAACAATCTGGGCTATTTTGTGCATTTGTTTAGAGATCTCTGCTGAGGTACAAAATAGACACCACTGCTTAAGGGAGTGTTAAATCGTGCAGAGCAGAAATCTGTGTCTGACTCAGATCCTTAAATTGTTCAGCTCACGTGGATGTTTTATTTTCCATTGGGTTCTGTTACCATTGGAAACACTGCTGGTCTCCTGGACAGAAATTTAAAATACAGTTATGATTATTTGCCATGGATCTCAGACACCTTCTAGCTAGCACAGGAGGGAATTCTGACATTCCTAACATGGATGATTTGAGTTGTTTGCTGCTCACTCCAAGAAATGGGAATTCCCTGCATAACCTCCCTGGATCATCTCTTTCCACAACCTGAGACAATGTAAGTCTATTTCTAAGGAATAAAAAGGCATTTGTATAACAAAAGCTACTCCACTCTTGGGTGGAGAAAGAAGAACATTTATTTCAATACTTCAGTGTTTTCTCCACAGTTCTCAGGATTTGACCAAAGTGTCCAACTATTCCAACAGGTTCTTCAGGCTCCAGGGTGGAAACCAAAGGTTTTCCCTGACAGTGGCTGTGTGACCCATGGGTGATGCTAAAAAAAAACAAGAGGTGAATTCCTCCAGAGCTTCCCCCTCACACAGGAGACTTTAGAGTTGTATTTCCATATACGAGGAAGAAACCCCTGCCTTTTCTTCTTGGATTCTGCATAACCTTGTAAATGTGCATTTAACCTCATCACTTAGCTAGATGGGACAACATAATTTTAGTTTTGCAGATACCCTCACTGCTGTCTTCAATCTCTTTTTCTGCCATCAGAATATCCACTGGTTTATTTGCTTCTCTTCCTTCACTATTCTTTTTTTTTTTTTTTTTTTTTTTTTTTTTAATATTACACTTTCCTGGAACTTTGCACACCAGGAAAATCATTACCTCAAGTTTCATGCTCCAGTATTTATTGCTGCAGGACACTGATTGTGGGGTTGGCTGTTCAAAGTCACCACTGTCCTCCCCTAAGGGTCAAAAGCTGCTCTTTTTCCCTTGAAAAACTGCAATGGGTGCAAAAGTCCTGTAAGGTGATCCTGCTACAGAAACTGTTCTGATTCAAAATTTTACTGTTAATAAAATTTTTCCATAAATGTCTTTCTCGAGGGGAAGCAAAATCATGGAATAATAGAATGGTTTGGGTGGAAGGGACCTTAAAGCTCATCCTGTTCCACCCCCTGCCATGGGCAGGGACACCTTCCGCTATTCCAGGTTGCTCCAAACCCATCCAGCCTGGCCTTGGACACTTCCAGGGATCCAGGAGCAGCCACAGCTTCTGTGGCCAGCCTGTGCCAGGGTCTCCCCACCCTCACAGCCAAAAATTCCTTCCCAATATCCCATCTATCCCTGCCCTCTGGCAGTGGGAAGCCATTGCCTGTGTCCTGTTCCTCCATCCCTTGTCCCAAGTCCCTCTCCAGCTCTCCTGGAGCCCCTTTAGGCTCTGGAAGCTCATTCTTTTTAATCTTGATTTATTATATTCAGTTTTGTAAAGACCATTTCCTCACCATGTTAGTCTTTATAATGCAAGAAGAAAACTGCATTTCCACTCCACCAGAATTTGTTCCATTTCTGGCGTGCTTTGCTCAGCTCCAGCTTCTTGTGAAAGAAACCTGACACATGAAATTGAACTTTACATCCCCAAATGATCCTTAACACTGTTCAGGATTTCCAGTAGAAATGTGAAATGCTGAATCTACTGCTCTGTTGTTAAATGAGTGGAAAAATTCCCTTCTTTGCTGATTGTGGACCTTCAGCTTCCTTCAGCTTATTTATTTCAGGGAAACGCTTTGAATCCTATTGAAATCTCTACTGAAATGTTATTCTGCAAAATTCAGTGTATTGGATGACTACACACAGAGGCAACCCAGTTTGTTTGTGCTATTTTTAAAGGAGTGTCCAAAATAGAACACAGCACTCAAACCAGGCAAGTAGGGCAGAATAACGACCTTATTGGAGGTGTTTGACATTTTTAATAGGATCACATTGCTTACTCTCTGAAATTCCTCAGCTCCTGCAACCATGAATTCCAAACCTGCAAAATCCAATTTTCTAAGACAATTCCGAGCACTTTATGTATTTTCTATACACCTCACACAGTTTATTTGCACTTCAGCAGTCATTTCACCACTCTGCATAGCTTTAACACCTCAATCCCTTTTTTTCCTGCTTGCTTCAAGGTTCCTAAAATTTATCTGCAAATTCTCACGAGCGCAGTCACTGAAAATGGAATTTTAGATCATCCAGTGATAATCTCTTCTACCATCAAACTGTAGTTGCAGTTTGGATTAAGAACAACTCAAAGAGAAAACTGGATTAAGAACAACTCAAAGCCCCAGTTTTGGACACCTGGAGTGTCCTCTGGAAGTGGGATGTTTGGGTTCACTTCCCTGCTACAGTGAATGTTTATTTATTAAGTGAAAAAAGGTCATGGAATAATTTAAATTGGAAAAAACCTTTGAGATCATCAAGTTGAACAATTAAAGGTCACAGGCATTATTACCTAAAAAAAAAAAAAAAATCCTGCTTTTTTCACTGCTTGGTGATCAAGGGAATCCCATAGAAAGCAGAGGAAGATCATTTAAAATCCTGTTAGGCAGCAGCAAACTGGATTTCTTACATCTGCTGAGAGCATCCCTGTCCCAAAACTCTGGGGTAAAGTTCAGCTTCTTCCTGCTTTATGTGTTCCTAGAGGGCTCCCAAATAGATATGGCTGGCTTTAAACCAAAGGACTTGTTTCACCCAGTTTCCTTCATTTAACAGGAAAATTCTGGACTATGTCATGTAGTCACAGGAAGTTTTTGGCTGGAAGGGACCTTGAAGCTGATCCAGTTCCACCCCCTGCCATGGGCAGGGACACCTTGCACTGGACCAGATTGCTCCAAATCCCACCCATAATTTCTTCAGATTTGTTAATGAGACAGAAGAGCTGATTGGCTGCACAGATCCATTTCCACCTCCTTGTTTGTACCCCAGCAATCCCAGCAGGGAAAGCATTCCTTGCCCAGGAGCAGGACAGGAACATCCCCACATGTCACTGCAGGGTCAAGAGCCACCAGCAGTGACTGCAACAGGAGCTTGGAAAGAGCTGCACTAAAACACCCCCAAATTCAGGTGTCTTGACCCTGAGCTGAGTCCAAGCCCTAAAGGTGCCGTTTTATCTCAGCAGCTGTTCAGATTTTTGGCAATTCTTCCCCCAGCCTATTTCCCACCTACTCCTGTGGGGATCAAGTTGATATTATGCTGTTGCTGCTCATTTTTACACTAATCACTTCAGAAAGAGGTTTGTAAAGTGTCCAATTTCCATTTATCCTTGAGAGCTCCATACTTAACTCCCTTTTGTCTTCTCAGAGACATTCACCATAGTTTACAGGTAAAAAAATAAGAGGGATACTGATACAAATCCTTATTATTATCCAATCATTTTCCAAAGAGGAAATTGTGATTTGCTGGCACTCCTCAAATAATAACTCAGCACACAAATCTTACTTTGCTCAGAGAACATGTTCTACACAAACACATTTATCCTGTTGTCAGCTCTTTGCCAGTTGCTGCCTAATTCTCTCCAGCACTTCTGTTTTCCTGAAGAATATTAAAATATTCAATCATGTCTTAAAAATTATAAGATGGAAACAGCATTATAAAAAATAAATAAATTTTAAAAAAATAAAAATAAAAATAGGCAGATTTGGCAGGATCACCTTAAGGCCACCCTAGGAATGGGACACTTCCAGGGATCCAGGGGCAGCCACAGCTTCTCTGGGCACATATAAATATATATGCACACACAGATACATATTCACACACAAAAAGAGATAAAGTCCATCTCTCTAACAAGAACAAATTGACAAAGACAGAAAATTACGATTATTTCTTGGTGGTGGGTTCCAGAGTTCATTTGATAAGATCATGAGGAACATGATTACTTCACATTTTTAACATTCTTGGATATGATGTAATGTATCCACACATTAATTGGACGTTTGGTCACAATTAGCATGTAATAAATTCCTGATTAGCTGTACTCATTTAGAGCACTTTAATTGGTTTGTTTCCATTGATAAAATGTAATGTGGTTTAAACTCTGTAATTTAGAGGTTGTAGTTAGTTATCATTGATTGGCTCATCAATAGCATTGTCACAAGTGTGGGAGGGCTGCCTTAATTGTGGCTGCAACTCCCATTTCTCAGGAAACAAGTGATGTAACAATTTTCCCTCTGGCTGTGTTACCACTTCATTTGCTGCTTTTATTAAGTGCTGTGGATTCTAAGATGAGTTTGCATTCTGTCCCCTTTTTTTTTTTTTTTGTGAAGCACTTGAAATGTCTCACAGCTCAACTCCTGTCATTAATATCTTGTAAACTTGTAACTCCAGTGCGCAGAGGAAATATTTACCACACCTTCACTGCAGTGAAATGAAAAGTTCACTCAGCACAGACAGGAATACTGGCAGCCATCTAACCACAAATTCTGTTTTGTTTTGAAAGGTTATGTAGGTTCTCAGGATTCTTCATTGGATTATGACTCTAAAAATGACACTAATGCATATTTTAAAAATACATCTCTTTAATACCTATCTCTCTACTTCTACTCTGAGTTCTTTTTGCAATTCCCAACCGAAAATTGTTTTCCTTTGTGAATTTACCCTCTTCCATTTATTTTGTTTTTCTCTCTGATTTCAGTGGAACTGAAATCTTGCTAAACATTAACATAGATTATTTGAGATCTATGTCATTTCAAGACATTCTTATACAACAGTTTCAAAGTGTTACTCAGCTAGTTGGGAGAGAGATCATAAAATCACAGAATCGTGGAATGGTTTTGGGTTGGAAGGGACCTCAAAGCTCATCCTGTTCCAACCTAACACATTCCACTATCCCAGGTTGCTCCAAACCCTGTCCAACCTGGCCTTGGACACTTCCAGGGATCCAGGGGCAGCCACAGCTCCTCTGGGCACCCTGTGCCAGGGCCTCCACACCCTCACAGCCAGGAATTCCTGCCCAATATCCCATCCATCCCTGCCCTCTGGCAGTGGGAAGCCATTCCCTGTGTCCTGTCCCTCCATCCCTTGTCCCAAGTCCCTCTCCAGCTCTCCTGGAGCCCGTTTGGCCACTGGAAGGCCACAGTAAGGTCATCCCTGAGCCTTCTCTCTCACATTTCTTACTAAACAAATACAGTGACAATACAATGAGCTTTTGAGGTTGCACAAAATCTCAGCAATAAATCCCTACAGCAGCTGTAAAATGTCTGATCCAGAACTACCAAATTCACTTTGCAGGCCTGAGGCATAGCAGAGAGACTAACACGTCAGACAGTCCAGAAGTGATCCCCAAATTCTGACTTACAATCAAAAAATATTTTAAATGTTCCTTAAACCACCACAGTAAATGTTCAGGCACTGAGTTTAATGCTTTGGCCTCACAGTCATAACAAGACAGCATAAAAATTGCAAAATAAATACTCCCCAAACTTGGAAATGTTTCCAGTGGGCGACAACGAGGTTGTATCATTTTCATCTGGCTACCAAGGAAATTCTGGGAGTCACACGGCAAGGCAAGGGCTGAAGTGGGCTTGGTTCATTCCAGGTCATCAGGAGACTCCCATCAAAGTCCTCGTCTCAGTATTCCATACACATCTGAGAACATTCATGCTGGATCTGGCCAAAACCACATCTGGGTTCCTTTCTTTGATGGTGCTTTAGATGTTTCCCAGTGCAGCAGCACAAGGACATTGTGGAAATCCCCCACAGATCTCTCATTCACAGCTGCACTAAAGGCATCTCCTGGAAGCTGTAGCTACTCTTTAACAGCTTTTCATTGATTTTTCTTCTCTGAATTTATCTAACTCCTGGAATTCCCAGCGGCCTTTGCCAGTGTGCTCCACAGGCTGCGTGAACGAACCAAGAAATTCCCAACCTTCCAACAACATAAACAGCATTGTCTTGGAGTAAGAAGGGACCTCCAAAACAGCAGTTGTCCTAACTGCCTTTTAAAGAATAACCAAGGAATTTGTTTTCAATTTAGGGGTGTTTCAGATGGAATTAGCTGTAATTACCCTGTTCCTCTGCGCCTATTGCAGTTCTATTAAAGTCATGTCCAAGTGCTCAGCCTTTCAAATTAGCAAGAGAAAAACACTCCAGTAAGAACTTTCTGCACAGAATGTGTCATCCAGCAAACTCATGATTTGTTGTGGTACAAATCCTTGCTAAGTGCTTGATTTGGATGTTTTGTGCTTCTCACAAGTAACACTTGGCCACTCAGAAAGAACACGGCCAATTCACATTCCTGTAAATAGAATTTTTATGTCTCACCATGTACAGCTTGTGCTCTCCTCTTGCTGCTCTCAGTTGTCCCAGTGAACCCAAATGGATCTTGACCCTCTGCAAACTCCAGGTCAATTGTTTAAAGAATCAGTGAAAACAATTTTTATTTCTTTCCACCCACAAAACAGAGAAAGCTACAGCAATGTGCCTGTGACTAATAAAACTCCCATCTTAGGAAAACATTTAAAGGTTAGGTTGCTCAGAGAATGCAAAATGAAAGATTTTCAAACTAAAGGAACAATGTGTAAAATTGTAAACAACAAAAACACAAAGAGACTAGACCTACAAAATGGATGATAATACAGATGATTATCAGAGGAGCCCAAACAGGTACTGTGCTTTGAATTATGTGAAGAACTCATAAGAAATTGGTCTATTTTCAATTTCAAAATGCAAACATCTTGAGTGTAGTAGAAGCTGTGTAAGGATGGATTAAATAGACACCAATTTCCTTTTGAGGATGTCTTTAAAATGTTCACAAAGAATGACACCTAACCTGAACCAGGTGACACTTTATCTGTGTGCGAGAAAAGGAGGCTCAGGGGGGACCTTGTGGCTCTGCACAACTCCCTGACAGGAGGGGACAGCCAGGGGGGACTGGGCTCTGCTCCCAGGGAACAGGGACAGGAGGAGAGGGAACGTCCTCAAATTATGCCAGGGGAGAGTCAGGTTGGACACCAGAAGAGTGTCACAGAAAAGAGTGGTCAGGAATTCAGAGGGGCTGCCCAGAGAGGTGGTGGAGTCCCCATCCCTGGAGATTTTCATGTCTGAACACGGCACTCTGGTCTGGGCTGGTGACAAGGCAGGATTGGTCACAGACTGCCCTCGATGGTCTCAGAGCTCCTTTCCAACCTCAGTCAATCTGTAAACAGTTTGTTCAGCAACCCCAGCTCTGCCTTATCTCCCAAGCCACCGAACATTTCTGAAGAATGTATTTATTTATCTCTGTGTTTCTCGTAACTGGAACGATGGCACTCCAGAACTGCACAGAATTACATCACTCAGTTCCCGTGGGTGACATCCCTTCCCCCTCCGGTGCCACTTGATTCTTGACTGAGCTAAAGCACTGAAAAATTAGACTTCATTTCAGTATGCTAATAGCAATCTATCCAAAACAATGTAATCAAGGCCTCATGTGCTCCTATAATTTCATTCTTGACATAAGTCTGACAGCTATTTATTGTTGGAGTGAACTGTGGGGAGGGGAAGAGAAAAATTCCTGTAATTTCCCCTCCCCCCCAAACAACACAACAGCTTTGCAGTTTGAAGCGGGATCTTTGTGAACCACACAAAATGGGAATAATCAGGGGGTTTACATATGTCTTGTCTTAAGCAATCAAGGCCCAGAGTTAACGGAGAGGCACATTCAGATGTGCCAATTCCCAAACTGGCCACCTCTGATGAGCCAGCTGTGAGCTTCAATTGTCACATTATAATTTAGGCGAGGAGGACGAGGAGGGGGGAAGAGAAAGGCATCCAGCTCCACACTGGATGAACATAATTATTCACAGCAGGATGCTGCAGAATTAATTTAGCCAATCAGAATTATAGTGGGGGGCTGGGCATTGGCAGCAGAGAACAGGGGGGAAAAAAGGAGAGGAAAGGAGAAAGAAAATCAGGAGAGGGATCAAAACAATGTGACTAACACCTTGCTAATGTTTTGATTGTGCATCCCTCAGTGTACTTGGGATACAGTGAAGTGGAAACAAAACTGTGACATAGATGGGCCTGGCTCTACGGGGCTGGTTGGAAATGAGAGATGCTGAGAATTTGGTTCATTGGTTTAAAAAAAAAAAAAAGCATCAGTCTGAGGGGGGTTTTGCCAAATATCACATGAAATGCTACCAATAGCTAGATCATACTGATAATGTACTGTCAGATAAAGGTTAGGCTGGACAGGACTTGGAGCAACCTGGGATAGCAGAAGGTGTCGCTGCCCATGGCAGGGGGTGGAACAAGATGAGCTTTAGGGCCCTTTCCAACTCAAATCATTCTGTGATTCCATGATGAACATAAATCTGGAAACAACACTTGCAATTTCACATCCTTCTGGGGCAGAACTTGAGAAACTCTGCCAAAATGCCACTCAAATAACAGAGCAGGCAGGAAAACAACCCCCAGCCCAGGCTGCGCTCAAACAACGTGATCCTCCCAGTTTCAGCTCGAAATCCACCACGAATTTTGTGATGACAACGTTGGAAAGGAGCTGACCTGGGGGAGTGAAGAACAGGAGCCCTTCCGTCAGAGGTCTGTGCTCAGAGAGAAGTGTTTTGTTTAACGATTCCATTAAATTCATCTCAGACCAGCGCTGAGCAATATTGGTCATCACTTCAGCATAAAACCCCTGCTGAGAGGAACAGGGACTTTAACTCTTCTCATATGTTCTTCTGTGAGTTTTGAGCGCAATGTTTCATCAATTTACAATTTACCAACAGCTTATGTTTTTCCTTTTTTGCTGAAGTTAAATTATATTTTATATTTTTGGCAGAAAAGAAAATAGGAGGATATATTAAAGAAATCAAGAAGAAATGTGTATCTTTTAAGCTCTCAGTGTCCAGAGAAATATTTCAACCCAGGTCACCATGTGAGTAAATTTAGATGGAAAGAATTTTACCCATTTCTATTCCCCCTACAGAGAACATTATCAGGACCAGGGAAGTCACACTCTGACCCTTTGACTCTCCTTTACCTGAAGGAGGATCATAAAACCTACACCTGTTTGTCCCTATTCCTGCCAAAACCTCTTTGCAGCTGCAAAAACAGAGGGAAGACTGAAAGGATAGGGAACATTTTAGATACCTAAACATGGAGTGTTGAATCCTCCATAAAATAAATCTCTCTGTTTTCAAATGCCTTATGCTTAGATGATATTAAACTTTAATTCTTCCTTAGGAGATGCTCAGAGAAGGGGTATGTAGACAATGGATCGCCAGAATATTCAGTTTAGTTCCACTTAAATGAAAAATAAAATTATTATACTGCTAGGCAGACAGCAAGGCTTGGTTTGGGGTATTTTTTCCTGGAATTGTAAAAGCGTGACAGATGGAAAGGAAGCAGAATCCTGGAGTTCCTGTAAAAGTTAACTCAAGCTTCTGCTCTCTGATTCTGGTAATGGAGAGGAAAATGCCAGGAAGGTTGGTCAGGTTTTATTTCTGGCGATAATGTTTGATGAACACCACTGTCAACGAGAGCTGTGATTTAATCTGGAAGGATATAAGGCCTTGTGGTAAAAATGGTATAACTACAAATCCTGATTAACAATCACTGCAACAGTAAAATTGGTTCCCATAGCAACAAGAGTGGAATGATACAACAAATGGCAAAGCCACATCGGATAAATTACCCCATGAAATGGCCTTTTTTTGGAAGTCATTTGCCTTTCTGCTGCCTTCAACTTTAAGGACTTGCAAATACTACTTTCAATCTCCTGATCCTTGCTGCTCATCCTCTAAATTCCATCATCATTTGTTCTTCTAATAGCCAATGTAAAAGAATAAAATAAAAGTAATGAGAAGACAATATGGTATTTAATATCTGAAAGCTCATGGCAGAGCCTGACAGTTTTTAAAAAATACACATTCCTATATATATTATAAATGTTCCTCTTTTCATCCACTCTATGTTTATTTTATGGTATTTCCATAACTTCAGCTTCCAAAAGCAAATAGCAATTTTAGATATTTTGCATTTGTGAAACAAACTACTGCAGCCACCTGCTTTGCAGGCATTGCTTAGGGAGCAAACATGGAACCCAGGAAGAAAATACAACTTAGAGATGGAATTAGAGATTAGATATTGATCACTTAAAACACATAGAAAACATCTTTCAATAAGAATGGCCCTTTGTGTTAAAAAATGTGTAGTTCCAGCTGTGTAGCTCATGTAGCCACATCCAACCTGGCATTGGACACTTCCAGGGATCCAGGAGCAGCCACAGCTCCTCTGGGCATTCTGTGCCAAGGTCTCACCACCCTCACAACCAAGAATTCCTTCCCAATATCCCATCCATCCCTGCCCTCTGGCAGTGGGAAGCCATTCCCTGTCCTTCCATCCCTTTTCCAAAGTCCCTTGTTGCTCTCTGTCCAGCTGGAGGATGTAGGAAAATGAAACCAAACTCTTCTTGCAGGTGTAAAGTAAATAGACAAGATGAAACAAAGAGAAGCTGAAACGGTGGAGATTCCAACTCAGAACAAGAAAGAATAATAAATTTACCACAAACCTGGTCAAGGAAGGGTTTGGAAAGACAGAGACCCCCTTGGCTGTCTGACAGTCAAAGCTCTGAGTGATCAGAAATCCCTTCCATCCATTCTGGTCCTGTTTCAACTAGGCCAGAGACATCATTCAACTTCCAAATTTTAGTGATCCCTCACTCCAACACAGTAATTTTTTGGAAAGAGCTGGAGAAATGAGTCACCCCATAAAACACCAGGAAGCCTCGTGAGCTTCACACAGCCAGAAACCAAAACACCAAAACACCAAGCCAGGAGCTTGCCGCTATATTTCTCTTCACAGAGAAAAGCAAGGCACAATTCTTCTCAAGGATTTCTGAGATTCACATTCTCTGAACCTCAGAGAAAGGAAAAGCAATGCTTATTTCATTTGCTGTGCCTGTGTTTGTGCAAAAGTAGAATGCAGTACGGAGATTGTTTATTCAAAGTGATGATGTTTTGTTTCCTTGGCCTATTAGTGCCAAGAGTGTGTGTGTGTCGGGACTGTTGGGTGACAGTGCTTAGCAAATTCAGTTTAAATGTAATGTAATATAATATAATATAAAATAATATAGTATAGTAATTTATTAGCCTTCTGATATCAATGGAGTCCTCCTCATCATTCCTCCCTCATCAGGGGTGAAAATGTCATTCATAGGAGCTGCTTTACTGACCAGAGATGGGACCCTGGAGCTGTGCCAGGGAGGTTTAGGCTGGATATCAGGGAAAGGTTCCTCCCCCAGAGGGTGGTCGGGCACTGGAACAGCTCCCCAAGGAATGGTCACAGCCCCAAGGCTGCCAGAGCTCCAGGAGCATTTGGACAAACACTCTCAGGGATGCACAGGGTGGGATTGTTGGGGTGTCTGTGCAGGGTCAAGAGTTGGACTGGATGATTCTGGTGGGCCCTTTCCAGCCCAGATATTCCATGATTCACTTTGTACTTGTCTAAAAGAAAGCATCAAAATGTCCTTTTATACCAGTGGCTTATAAAATCCTTTTATTCCTGATTTCTAGGAGAGCCCTGGACACCTCATCTGCTCTCAGTGACAGAAATCCCTGCTTCCAGTTGGATTTCTGTACCTTTCAAGCCATACAAACACTTTCTGTCCCCTCAATCCATCCCAGTTTCCACCCTCCAGCCCCAGCCTGACAGGAGCTCTCCATGGTGGAGAGTTTTCATGAGAGAATTCAAATAACAGAAGAGTGAAATCAGCAGACCTCAGCTCTTCAAAGGGGGAGGTAAAGAGCAGAGCTGCTCCCCCATACTGGGTAGCGCCCTCCAGAAGGGATTCCTGCCTTAGTTTAAATCACAGAATCACAAAATATTTGGGTTGCAAAGGATCTTAAAGGCCACCTAGTTCCAATCTCCCTGCCATGGACAGGAGCATGTGATGCAAATTATTTCCCTGAAAATTAGGAGGGAAAACAGAATTTTTTTTTCTATAACACACCAAAATGTAATGTTTTAGCATTTACAAACTAATTAAAAATACAGGTGATAAAGTTGTAGTTCTGAAGTTACCCAACCCTGTGTAACCTTGTATTTCTCCCTTCAAAGCAGCAGCTACTTGGAGGCAGAATGAAAGCAGAAAATCAGTTTATTATCAACTTCCCAGATTTCCTGAATGCTGAACATCCAAGCAGCTTTAAGACCTATAAAAGGATCTCACGCAGAACCATGCAGGTATGACAAGAATCAAAGAATTCAGCAGAAAAGAATGCCAGGAAGGAGCAAAAATAGCACTTTTAAAGATCTTTAACGATGAGCTGGCACCAAATAAATAAGGCTGAATGGCAATCAAACAATTTTCCACTTCTTAAGTCTTCAAAATTTACTTTGTCCAGCTATTATTAGAGCTGAATAGGTATGAAGAAAAGAAAGACAAAAGCTTGGGAAGGAGATGTTTGTTGCATCCTGCTCTGAAAAGCAGCATCATGAACTGAGCTGGAAATGCTCTTTATGTCACTGGGCAGGAGAACTATTCATACAGAACAAAAAAAAGAAGTATATATATATGTATGTACACATTCAGGTCACTTTATTCAGTGGGGCTATTTAAAGAAGTAGAATAATTTTACCAAGAATTTGATCAACAGAGTTTATATAGACTGAATGCAGCAGCAAAGTATCTTCTATTCATTCCTCCCAATGCCATAACTGAAGTGAGCAGCGTGAACTTGGCAAGTAATTCAGATAAATATAAGCATGGAAGTGGCCAAAGTAATTCCTCCATCATTACCTTGAATCTATTTCCAAGTTGTTGCAAGAATAACATCAGCACATTTCCATCTGCTCTTCTGCCTGGGAGAGAACTTCAAGTCTGTTTGATGAAAGATCCCCTTCTGCATGACTTTACAGGTGCTCGTTGTGTAAAATTAATAAAATTAATAAATCATGCATTCAGCTACTTACCTATTGCAATTAACTCAATTTCAGTCCTCAAAATTGTATATTTTTAAGCCCCCAACCGGTTTAAAATGTCAATCACCATGTTGAAAGGTCTCTAAGATACACTGGTCCAATTCTAATTAGAATTAAGATGAAATTTGTGGAATGACTTTGCTGAAGTGAGATTCAATGTTAAAACATATTCCAGAAAAATAAACATTTATATGCACAACGCAGCACTTTGGGAAAAAATTCAAATGGTATGAAAGAAGACAACCCCTTTTTCTAAAAGTTTTACATAAAGAACATAAAAATAATCTTGTAAATGAAGCAGAGTGAATATTTACCACCCATATGAAACAACAAGGTTTTTCACATGTTTAAAATGTAATCATTTTGCTCTCAGTAGTTACTTAGGCAAAGTAAACAGAATGTGCCAGTGAAACAGAAAATTAATATACATCATATTTCTCCATGAAATACGGCATTTCTCCATAATTCCACTGGCTCAAATTTAGAGGCTGATGAGCTCAAAAACCTAGAGATAAAAGCTTCCTCCATAGAAATATATGTTTTTAAGTAGCTGAACTGCAAACATCAGAGTTTTTTTTTAGCAGAAGGGATGAGTTAATCTTCATTCTATTAACTCTTGGAATCTGAGACAGCATCTTGCTGGGGCATTTAACCTCAGCATTGAGGCAGCCAGAAATCCACAACTGATAAAACGAAGAGTCAAATCAGATCCTTGGTCCTGGCATTTACACTCAGAATTTGTTTTGAAGTCATAACTTGAAGACAGGATTATTTATGGTGTCATGTCAAAGAGACACAGACCTTTTCATGAGCTAAAGCCACATTATTTGATGTCACACTGGCCTTGCCACCTTCTAAACATTCCCATTATTTGAAAATTCCCTTTTTATGGCAGCAGTTACTGAAGTTCAGATGTTTCACCCCTCAGTATCTCAATGTCACTCCCGAGGGGGCACATTTACAGTTTTTATTACAGGACAAAACAAGTACTTTGTTATTTCAAAATAATGTGGCCTTTCCCTTTTCCCCTCTAATTAGGGGGGGAAGGATTTCATTTTTATTGATTCTTTTTAACCGTGTTGCAAACCCTTTATTCCTTTTCTCTTTTTGATATTAACTCCTTACTGATCCAATGCTTCCTTTCTCCCATCTGTGGAAATTCCAACCACAAAGGAGCCCCTCCTGACAAGAGGGATATTGAGGAGCTGGAGCGTGTCCAGGGAAGGGAATGGAGCTGGGGAAGGGGCTGGAGCACCAGGAGGGGCTGAGGGAGCTGGGAAAGGGGCTCAGCCTGGAGAAAAGGAGGCTCAGGTGGGACCCTGTGGCTCTGCACAACTCCCTGACAGGACAAATGACAGGGCAAGAAGAAATTACCTCAAGGGAGATTCAGGTTTGGATATCAGGAAAAATTTCTTCCTTGAAAATGTGGCCAGGCACTGGCCAGGGCAGTGCTGGAGCCCCCATCCCTGGAAGGATTTAGAAGACAGGTGGATGTGGCACTTGGGGGCATGGGCAGTGGTGGGTTAACAACTGGATTTGATGATGGATTAGAGGTCCTTTCCAGCCAAAAAAAATCCTGTGATCCTACCCTAAATCATCCTTTACTGCCACATGCCTTCAGCTTTAGGGAACACACCATCCATGGAAACACCAATATCAGAAAAGGCTCAGCAGACACCTGATCAAACCTCTCCCATCACGTGGCAGAAGTCTTACCTACAAAAAATAAAACTATTTTTCCGCCACTCTGTCATTCCCTGGGCCAGCACAGCCACACCAGGACACAGCAGTATGCTCTGCACAGACAACATGGCTTTTATATTCTATTTATATTCTATCTATAACAATGATATGGTCGTGATGAGACTTGAGACTCCAGGAGCTGAGAGAAGAAACCTCAGGCAGGGTTTCTGCTTATCCAGAATAAATTCTCATCTTGTTATAGAGGATCTTTGGATGGCTCTTTTGTTATTGCAGAAAGAATCTGACAGTGTTGATAACAACACAACCCTGGATCTTGCAGTGCCTTTGAAAGCTCAGACAGAACCTGTCGGTTCAAAAAGTAACAGAGAAAATCTTCTCCTGACTTTAAATCCCAGAAAGAAATCAACGCCTCCACAAAAATAGAGGAAAATGCCTTGAAAAGCCTTTGAAGGAATAAAGAACCAGCAATAACGACCAAAAAAAAACAAAAAAACCCCAAGAAACAAAATCCTCACTGCTTTTTAGGTGACATACACAAAATCCAGCAGTGCAGAAGCCAAAATGTTAAAATTAGTGCTGGTGCCTGAGAGAACCCTGAGGGAGTTTGCATTAGCACAACAAAAGTTTGCATAGAGCAGCTTTGATGAAGTGAGCAGGCCCTGCTCCGAGCAGGAGATGGAGTTACAAAGGGTGTCAAACCCGCTGTGCAGACTCTTCTGATGGTGCCTTTCATGGAACTGAGAAAAAAAAATTATTTGCTAACACTTTATAGGCTCCTCGTGGTGGAGGAAATGCCACAGTACAAAGAACCAGAGTAGGTCTTCCCAGGTGACAGAACAAAATATTTCCAGGTGTTTAAGGCAGGTAACAGTCACTGATGAATGGTCCTAAATTCATCATGGAAATAAAAAAAGCAAACAAAAATACTAAGGGATAACTGAGATATCCCAGAGCTGTTTGCAGCACTCCCACAGCAATAATCCACAACACCTCTGCCTTACTTCCCAAGCCAAACAGCCAGGTAGAGCCCAAGATATTAACAGAGTAATTAAGACCCAGCTAAATCATTTCAAGCACTTCCAGTAGAAAAGGATCTTAAATTCAGGAAAATAATTCAAGGGTGCAGAGCTGTGCTGAACTCGTCACTTAATGGAAAGCTTCTAAAAAGTTTGTAGGCAAATTAGAGCCACACAGTTGTATTGTAATACAGAAGCATAAGAACTAAGGTTCTCATATTAAAGACACTGAGTGCAATGTTCACCACATGCTCTAAAAGTCAGAAACCCCTGATATTCAATTCAATATTCAAATCATGGAATGGTTTGGGTGGGATGGGACCTTAAAGCTCATCCAGTTCTACCCCCTGCCACAGGCAGGGACACCTTGCACTATCCCATGTTGATCCAAGCCCTGTCCAGCCTGGCCTTGGACACTTCCAGGGATCCAGGGGCAGACACAGCTTCTCTGGCAATTCTATTCCAGAGTCTCACCACCCTCACAGCCAAGAATTCTTTCCCAATATCCCATCCATCCCTGCCCTCTGGCAGTGGGAAGCCATTCCCTGTGTCCTGTCCCTCCATCCCTTGTCCCAAATCCCTCTCCAGCTCTCCTGGAGCCCCTTTAGGCCCTGGAAGGGGCTCTGAGCTCTCCCTGGAGCCTTCTCAGAATAAACAAAGGGCTGTCCAGCCCTGGCACAGCTGCCCAGGGCAGTGGTGCAGTTCCCATCCCAGGAGGGATTTAAAAGCTGTGTGGATGTGGCACTTGGGCACATGGGGCAGTGGTTGCCTTGGCAGTGCTGGGGGAACACTTGAACCCAATGGTCTGAAAGGGCTTTTCCAAAATAAATTTTTCCATGATTTTCCGATATGAACAAAAATTCTGTTGGCTGCACTAAGTCACCAGCAGCACGTCAAGAATCCCGTTGTCAGAGCATTGCTCTATTCAAATAATTCATCCAAGTCACGTTAAAACCCCAAAATCAGGTGCTCAGAAGTTTGGAAATGCCAGAATTATTCCTGTCCACATCCATCCCAGCAATCCTGCTGGGTGTCCCCATCCTGACACCAACTCCATTATGTCATTCCAATTTTCTGGCAGGATCCCAGCCCTGTTTTGTGACCAAGAACTTATTCTGTGTTTCATTTTAACCCAGCACCTGCCTGTAACTCATAGTCTGTGCAAACTCTTTGCAGCTACACCTGATGGCAGCCATGGAATTGCTCAGCCAGTGCTGCAGATCCCAGTCCACCTCCCAACCCTCCAGGTTTTACAGTTCACAAGAGCCACCTTTATCCACCCAGCACAATTAAACTTTCATAATTTAATGTACAAAAGCAGAGAGTTATTCCAGCTGCTTCATTAAAACCTCTGTATTTGTGATAAATCAATAAAAAACTGTATTCTATTTATTATTCAAGCTGGTTTATGAACACGTTCCCACGGACTGCCAAGATCAAAGGAAGTTGCCAAAGCTTTTCAGAGCACAGGATGGAAAGTTGGGCTCCACAATTTAATTGGATCATGTGGAAAATGCACAGAAGCTGAAATTCAAGTGATGATCACATTTTATCTTACCAGGACCTGGAAGAACACCCAGCAGCACAAGGGCTGAGGACAACAGGGAAAATATCTGTGCCCTCCTTCCTGCACAAGCCTGGAAACCTTGCCAGTCAGAAGTTAAAGAAATCAAACTGGTCATTTATTCTTTGTTTTGTATGTGGTGATCAATTACATTGAAAAAAAAAAAATGCCACTCATTTTGATTTGACAGAAATTCAGGATTCTGTGAAATGTGGGGTTCAGGGCACTCAGCACACAGAAACTTACTCTGAGAAAGGGAGAAGGTTTTTTAAATGTTAATTAGAGAAAAAAGAGATTTGGACTCAAAACTGCCAGACAGACTCCTTAGGGAGGACCTAGGACAGTACTGAACAACAGGAATTTGGCACCTTCCAATCCCAGATCCAGAAAATTCATATATTGAGAGATGTGCCATGACTCCTGCCAACCATCCCACAACTTCCTTAATGCTGTCTACAAGGCTGGAGGGAATTAATGACAATTGTCATTGTGTCCTCAGAAAATTACAAATATTACTACTGCAAATCTCACAAATAAATGCCAAAACAAATCATAAAAGGCACCGTCATGGGCTCGAGTCTCATTTTCAGTGTGCAGTCACATTTGAAAACCACCCATTTAACAGCAAATGCATAAATACACAAAGTAATCATTTTTATCAGGTAGCTTGCAAGGTATGAGTCTGCATCTTAGACCTGGCTTTCAAATTAACTTGTCATTTTTTTAAATTACAAAGAGTAGTTTCTGCCATAATTTAGTACACCATGAATGTTGTATCTAAATAAATATTCACTTCCTGTCTAAATATGAAAATAATGCTTTTCCTATCACATAAAACTAATTATTGGAGTTTTGCATGGCCATTTTTTTCAAAATTGCATTATGAATTATTCATGATGCTGAGTTTAATACAGTTATTTTAATGATAATATCTCATTGAAAAAAAGTTTTTGAAGAAGAATTAAACACATCTTTAAACAAAAGAAACAAAGGGTACTGAGTTAAAATCATTCTTTTGGTAGTTTTACGGAGATTAAAGTCACAAGCAAATAGAAACTAGGTCTCTTCAAAACCAGGCAGTTCTTTGGCTCCAGGGTGACACTTTAAATTAAAATGTAACAGCTGAGCTAGGAGACAGTATTTGAGCAGAAAATATTTCCTTGGAAGTACCATTTTGGATTGGGCAGGTGGAGAGGATTTGAACTTCCACCTTCAGATTTTTGACAATTTTTTTACAGTGAGAATGTGGGTAAAATGTGAATTTTGGAGACTCATACTGACGGAAGGGGCAAAGAAAGGACAATGCCCTGAATGACAGTTCATTGTCACTGCTGTGTGTAGGAAAAACTTTACATTGAAAAGCCTGGCTTGGCTTCACACCTTAGAGTCACAGAATTCCAGAATGGTTTGGATTGCAAGAGATCTTAAAGATCACCTCATTCCACCCCCTGCCATGGGCAGGAACACCTTCCACTACCCCAGGTTGCTCCAAACCCTGTCCAACCTGGCCTAGAACACTTCCAGAGATGGGTTTTCTATTTATTTGCAAACTTTCTATTTATGTGCAAATCAATCTCTACTTTCTCACTGATCACAGCTCCTCTCCAAATGTCAATTGACAAATTTTTTGCTGCTGGAGAAGCAAATGGAGTTTGAGACTGAGCTTAGACACCCCCAGGACACCCTGATCCATGTGACAAGAGGACCTGGAGCAGAGGAACTGAACTTTCCTGCCCCTCCACCAGTGTGAGCCCTCACTGCTGTTTCCCTCAGTTCATGCCATCCTTCCCTAAAATCTCCCTGAGGCTGCTTAGCTGCAGGACCACAAGTTCCTGGGAACAACAGGGACAGACGCGTGGAACAACCACAGACTCTTTGGGTGGTTCTAACACAGAGCTACAAGCTGGAAGTATTTTTTTACGCCTTAGGCAGAAGGAGATGAAGAAAAAATAAGAGAGATATACAAGCAAAATGGCCCAGATATTTAATATCATAGAATCATGGAATAGTTTGGGGTGGGAGGGACATTGAAGATCATCCAGTACCAAACCTTGCCATGGGCAGGGACACCTCCCATAGACCAGGTTGCTCCAAGCCCCATCCCAACCTGGCCTTGGACACTTCCAAGGAGAAATCTTCTCTCCTTTGTCTTCTCCAAAGTCTTCCCAGCTTTCAGCAGGATAAATGAACAGTCTTGAAGACATCTCAGCAAAATGATTCCTCCATCAGGCTCCAGTGGCCAGTGAGAGAAGGTTCCCATTCCCCCACAGAGAGGAAAAGAGGGTCAGGTGGTCACACACATTCTCTCCTCCTCCACAGCAGTAATTCAAGCCAGTTTTCTGCAATCAAACTGTCTTAGTGCTTTTTTCTTTTAATAAAAAGCTTTTTTCCCTCAATTTTTCCTGCAGCTGAACATATATAAAAGATCAAGATATGAGGACCATGGATTGTGTGTTATCTTCTGTGTCATTATATCAGATCTGTCTATCAAAGCTCTCCTTCACCTCTCCCCTGCCACAGTTCATTACAAGGACCTGTTCTTTTATGACTAAACGATGGAATAATATTAATCCCTGCCAAATGTAAAAAGGGAGATATGATAGCAGGAATTTAATAAAAATACTTTTATTCGCCAAGGTATTTTTCTGCAACTATCAAATGGAATAATAGCACATCTCAAGACTCCCAAAGAATGGCAGCGTATTTTCCTCAATGAGTTAAAATTTTATCTTCAGCCCCTAGTTGTACAATTCATAAAGGCTGAAGAGTCAAATCTTTTTTTTTTTTGAAGTCAGATATTCTGATAAACACAACTCATATTGGAAATTATTTTATATTCTCAGTTACTGTTAATTGTTATTCTATTAGAAAGGGACTATCTGGGTCACTGACTCAATCCCAAGCTCCCAGCAATACCCTGGTCCTTTAATTTATACAGCATTTACATGATTTTCCTCCTTACTGCCTTTGGAAAGCCAGTCCAGAACTTGATGTTTGCAATTTTTGGAAATCTTCTTCGAATTTTCAGGTAATCTTATTTTTGGCCAGTATTTATTTACTGCTCTAAACTGAAAGAGGAAAGATTGAAATGAGATGTGAGGAGGAAATCCTCCCTGTGAGGGTGGGCAGGCCCTGGCACAGGGTGCCCAGAGAAGCTGTGGCTGCCCCTGGATCCCTGGAAGTGTCCAAGGCCAGGCTGGACAGGGCTTGGAGCAACCTGGGATAATGGAAAGTGTCCCTGCCCATGGCAGGGGGTGGCACTGGATGAGCTTTGAGGTCCCATCCAACCCAAACCATTCCATGATTATCTGACACCCCAAGCTGATGCATTAAAAAGGAGAATTATTAAAAGACATGAAAGTTGGCAAAAGAGGAAAGCTTACTATTTTTTCCAATAAAAAGTACAGCTATACAACATCCCTTCTAATATCTTCTCTCAAAAAAAAAATTATTTATTTCTCTCCTTGGATAATTACTGAGTAATTAATGCGGACCTACAAGGGCATCATCCCAGGGCTTTGCCTACACCCAGCAGAGCAAGGTTCCAACTGAGCCTGTCCCTCTTCAACCCCACAACATTTATTTCAGTCAATCACCTCCTCATGTCCTGCGTGTCAGGGAACAGCAAGAACGGGGCTCACCCCTGTTTTGGGGGTTAAATTTCCTTGTGTGTGCTTTTCACAGCGTTAAATCTCATGTAGAGCAACTCTGTACAAAGAACCTCCCGGAGCTGAGGATTCATTAGCATTCCAAAGGAAGTTGTTCCAGCAAAGATGATTAAGCAAATACCCCTGTGAGAAGGGGGAGAGTTCTTTGAAATGTCTCTCGTGGTTCAAGACAGCGTCTTGGAAAGTGCAGAACGATTTCTGAACTCCCCAGATCTGCAGCAGGAACAGATTCTCGTTGAGCTCGTTCCCATTCTGAGTGTTTTTGGTCCCCGCATCTAAACCATGACTAGAAATTGGCATTTTTACTGGGACAGAGAAAATCAGTGTGTAAAATGTAAATAAGTACAAAATGCTTTCCCTCAATTAAAAAAATTCTCCTCTGGATCGATGAATAGATTTATGTGACTTTGTTTTTTAGAAATATGCAAAATGGGAAGAAAAAGTCCCTTAAGCCAAGCACGAAATGGTACAAAGCTGAGAGATCAAGATTTTTCCAGCATTCAAGTTTATCAACAATAACTGTTTAACATCCCCAAAAGCTTGTAGTAACTACAGGTATAAATGCAAAGGTTATGTCTTCATATGTGCTGCTTCTGCTTTGTTTAAAACACGGTTTGCTTTTAAATGCAAGTTTAAATAATATTTAATATTAAGCATCCATTATGCAGGGATTGTGTTGTAAAACAGAGTGAAAACATGAAGTAGATTAAGCCAAAATTAAAATCCTAATAAAGCCATGAAATTAATCAAATTAATCTCAAAACCAATTTGGGCAGTGAGCAGAAATCAGCAATTCAGGGACTTTATAACCCACTGGTATAAAAGGACATGTAGAAGCTTTTAATCTGGTACAAAGTGAATCACAGAATCACAGAATCCCCTGAGCTGGAAGTAACCTACCAGGATCATCAAGTCCAACCCCTGGCCTTGCACAGGACACCCCAACAATCTCACTTAAAAAGTATTAAAATACTGAAAAGTACTGAGCAAATAAAGAGGAGTGAAGATTTAAAAAAAAAAAAAAATATATATATATACATAGCTGCAGTTTTCCCAATTACTAAGAGCATGAAATGAATACATAAATAGGGAAAAGCAGATTTCTCCATACACAACCTTTATTTTTAAATTGATTTCAGCTGCTAAGACACTACCATTCCAGATCATCAATAATTATGGACATTATATTAAATTCACCTTCATTAAAGAATGACCAATACAACCTGAAACTTTAAAATTATGTGAAATAAATATCTTTTAACTCAAAAAAAGTCTAACACAGTAACTTGATGTCTTAAAGGCTTGGTAACTACTAAAGAATGTGTGATGCACAATCATAGAATGGTTTGGGGTGGAAACGACCTTAAAGCTCATCCCATTCCACTCCCTCACATGGGCAGAGACATCTTCCACTGTCCCAAGTTGATCAGTGACAGGGTGGGGATCAGTCACAGGTTGGACTCGATGGTCTTTGAGCTCTTTTCCAAACTGAATGATCCTGATTCTACAATTCTGCCTCCAATTCTTTATTCTGTCGCTGTCAAATTGGCCTCCTGACTGTCAGCCAGACCTTTGGTAATATTGTTGCTTCTCTTCTTGAAAGAGAAATAATAATTAGCACATCTTTTAAATTAACATTCTAACCCTTGGTCCATAGAACCTGGTTAAAGCAGACCCATTTTTTCCTACAAAATATTTTTTCAACATTTTTTCATTTTGTCATTGACGTTCTGGTCAGTAAAAACTCTTTTAATAGAGAGAGCTCAGAAAAAAAAAATCTACTTTTACTTTGCACCAATAAAACATTTTTGATAGAGAGCCTTCTACTTCACCTCCACAGACTTGCAGATAACTCTTCCAACATACACTACCCTATGATTACCCAGCACAGAGCAAGCTTTCACTTTTTAGTTTTCATTTTAAATAAATAATTACCAAAAAAAAAACCACACAAAAACAAACCAATAACCTGCAAATGCTTCACGAGTACTAGCTGTATGTTTTTTATTCTTCACAATGGAATTAGTTAAGCACAAGAACAAGTTGCCTAAAAACGGGATTAAAACCTTGGAGATTTTCAAAAGTCAATGAGTAAGGCCCAAAGTTTGAGGGCTGCCCTGCTCAGGGCACGGAACTGAAGTATAAAAACTTCCAGAATCTGTAACCTGTCTTTAACAGTATGAAATAATATTTTAGTTAATTGTTGCCTGTTTTCAAATTTAAGCAGGATAACAACAATTTTAAATGGATAAAAATATTTCTAGATTTTAAATATCTCAACATTCTTACTTCTTTTGCCTTCCTCATTTGATTGCAGGTATTTCTGAACCCTAAAATACACAACAGACCAAGATGAACTAGAAGTCAGTTCAGAACCTGGCTCTTCCTCTAAGAGAAGAGAACTTCCAAGAATATTTTCCACCCCTGTTCCATATACCCCAGTGGTTTTTCCATGAGTTTGCCCAGTCCCTATTAGGAATGTGGACACTTACAGCTCACAAACTACAGCTGAGATTTATGTCCTGTTGTTCTTTACAGCTTTAAAGCAATTCTATACCAGGTTGATTTTTTTACAAACACTAAACAATAATTAACTGCAAAAGAAAAGCTTTTAGAGAATATGTTTCCTTAGTCCTAATTCAGTAGGTGGTTTAATATGAAGAGGTGCCTGATCACTTCCCCTGCAGCAGCTGTGTCATTTCTACTCTTCAAAAACCCATTCTCCAAACCTGCCACTGGAATTTCTCTCATTAATCGAGCTCAATAAGTCCTCGAAAGCCTTTGGTAAAACAGACACTAGATTACATTAATTAATCATTTAAATTTTCTTCTGATTTTGCTTTGACTGCCACAGGCAGCTCTGCCTCTTCAAAGGTACCTCCAGAGCCAGCACAATAACTACAGTTCAGAAGGGCAGCAGGAGAATTGAAGCTGAGATACATTAAGAGAAAATTTGAGCCAATTTATTTGCATCATATATCCTACCAATTATTGCCCTGCTCTGACTTCATTTGCACAAAACAATAAGAAATTAAGGGGTGGGGGGTGCAGGAATGTATTTCATTTTTAAGGGATGCCTCTCTTGAGGATACATAAAGGGAAAATATTTATTAACCTGCATGTCCCAAACCAGGTGATGGCACATGAGGATTCCTCTTTTCTAAATTTAAATTGGTTCTTCATTAGAAACCTTTTCAGAGATTTGCTGCAACCAAAGCCAGAAATTCAGCCCTTTAAGTACACAGTAACCTTCTCCTGCTGCTTCCCAAAACTCATCCTCCTACCTTTGCATTCCTCCTAATTCTACCTGTTAGTAAATAATCTCTTTGATAATTTAATATGTTTACCCATTCTACCCAAAATTTAGACACAGTAAAAATAAAAATGCACAGTACAAACTATTAAATAACTCAAACAATTGTAAATAATACAACACCATGCATCAGTATGCACTGTTCAGAAAAACCCTTTTGATATTGTTAGTGTTAAACTGATTTACATGGGTAAACTGAGAAATATTTACCTTCATTCTATGGTTCAACATGGTTCAGCGATGGCTTGGCAGTGCTGAGTTAACAGTTGATGATCTTAAAGGTCTTTAACAACCTGAACCATTCTGTGATTCTCTAATATTCAAGAATCAAAGACCTTTGTAGAAGTGAGGAGTCATCAGCACCAATCACTTAAATCAAAGAACTGAAAAATTCTCATTTCTTGGGCGATCACACCTGTTACCATTTCACACATAAAATGGCAGACTCTGTGAAGCATCCAAACATCAAGAATATCTAGAGGTATCATGAATTTCCTCAAAAACAACACTGAGGATCAGACACCCAAAATCCACTGTCACCATCAGGTGGTGAATCATCAATGTCTGGTCTCAAACAAAATTCAATAGCAGGACACAGTAATCTCCCTTTGATGTGTCTATAACACCCATTTGTAACTGCCTGTATTTATAAAAACCACAAAAAGCAGGGCACAGAATGTCACTGTGAAACCTGTGCTCTGCCTTATTGGGTGAGAAAGAGGAGTGACCCCACCAGGAGTTAATAACCTCCTTGTAATTCAGTCAAGCACAAGAGGTTCTTGCATATGGAGTGTCAAAAAAATAGTGTGATCTCAGTGTGTGAGGTCACTGAGCTGTCAGGAACAGAAGCAGAGGCAAACCAACAAAAAATCTTGAAGCTGAGGAAGAAAGAAAAGGGATAAAAGTTCTAATTTAAGGAAATTTAAACATTAGATGCAAGCTGGTCTAATGGAAGGTGTCCCTGCCCATGGAGGGGGTTTGGAAGGAGGTGATCTTTAAGGTCTCTTCCAGCTCAGGCCATTCCATGATTCTGGGATCCAAGAGAGTCCTGAAGACTGGCTGTGTATTTTTCTACTCAAAAAATGTCAGTGCAGACCAGGAACCTCGCCAAGAGCTGTTTTGAGTGTTGCTGTAGTGCTCTGTCAGCTGAAGGAGTTTAACAGTGGTCAGACTGACTCAAAACCAGAAAAATCATCTTATATATTATAGCCTATCACAGACAGAAATGTATTCCAGGTGTGATCCTGGCATGGGTCAACCAAGCATGGGCTGAGCTCCTTTCTGTCAAGTATTTGAAATGTTTGTAAATATTCCCCACTCCATTCTCACCTCACAGGTGATGTGTGGATTGAGAGCAGCTGACTGCACAAAGCTACTTCATCGATGTCTGGTGGTGCCCCTAAAACCAAGGGAGCAGAATACATGTGCTTGTCCCACACACACAGACCCCAAGGATGGATTCTCCAACTTATCCAGGAGTTTCTCCACATGGCTGCACAGTTCATAAACTTCTAAAGCAGGAGACTGAGAAGATGGCTCCCACAAGCAGTGAGAACACAGAAAAGCTGTCTGACATGGTGGAAATTCACTGGAACCCATGGCAGCACCTCTTACTTTCACAGTCACTGAAGGATGCAGTGTGGAAGGATCACTGAGGTGTGGTATCAGAATGAATCATGCAAGGCTCCATTTTCTTCATGCAGGAAAAAGCCCATTCTTTATTCACATAACTCATTTGTATACAGTTTTCATAGACCTTGTGTGCAACACCATTGATTAGTAGCTTTCTTGCCAATTACTCTTGGTTAGTAAAAGGTATTTTACTTGTCCACCAAATCTCTTTATTCTTAAATTGTTTACAGATTTTCTTCACTGATTCTCGTGGGATAGATCTATTGTTTATGCAGGTGTCACTTATTTTTCTCCCCAAGAACAGATTGTTCTCCTTCTCAAGTTATTTTCACATGGGAACTTAACTAGCTGCTTAGCTGCAGGCTTATCAGGCTAGCTGATAATCTAGCAGAGCAAGGCCTGGTTTTATGAGGCCTTTCTTTTATAATTATTTTACCTATCATGACAGCGTGGAGCCCAAACCCCTGCTCACAGTGGAACAAATCCAACATTCAATCCAACTGCTCAGGGTCACCTCCAATCAAGTTTTTGAATTCTCCAAGGCTGGTGATTCACACTCTGACTATGAAGAATGTTTTCCTTAATGCAATCACGCCTTTCCCTGTCATGGTTGTGCTGTTCATCAAGAAAACAATTGATAATCATCGCTGATGTAGAGCTGGAGGTGTGATAAATCCTCCGTATCAAACACGGCTCAGGAAGCTGCTGGTCACACACAACAGCTTCAGCTTCCAAATTATTTTCAAGCAGAGTGCCCATTGTATGGAGGCTGATACATAAATAAATCAGGAATGGTGATGCCAAGCACAAATCATAAATGTGACATCCAAAAATACCCATTCCCTCATTGTGCACTGAGCAAACACCCCTTGAAAAAGACATCAGAACATTATTCACACTCCTCTTCAGCACACAAATTACAGGTGATGTCACAAATCCCATAATCTTCCCATTTGGACAGGGTATATCAATTTGGAACCGTGCTTGGCAGCACTTCCAATCTGACTGTCCTGCCAGCTTACCTGGAGTTTGGGAAATGTCCTGCCAGCAACCACCTGAGCATGGCTGTGTCTGGCTTCTTGTTATTTCAGGTATTTCAGGACTGCTCCTTCCCACTCCCAGAAAGCCTCAGGAAGTGGGAAAAGACTCAAAAATTTTATGGAAGAGCCCAAGAAGATCAATCAACAATATTTAGAGGTTCAACACCCATCTTAGTGCTAACAATGACAATAGCTTGATGGGGCACCATGAAGTATCAGCCCATACTCCCAGCTCCAACCTAAGGAGTTCAGGAAATTCAAATAGGTGGTACCACTGAGTTCCTTGCTAACATTTATTTATTGCAGGTTTATACATATCAGTGGCTGCAAAAAAGTGGATATGTGGTAGAAAGTTGAGTAAACTGTGCTTCCCCTTTATTTGGAGAAAATAAATGTGTAACATGCTCACAGAAGAACTCCCAGATTGGAGATTAACGTTCGAGTGCCACAAATCGAGAAAAACTCAGCTTTTATTTGTGAATTCTCAGCAAGCAGGACAAAGCCATGAAGGAACGGGAATGCTGTAAAACAGAAAGTACTCCACGAGCAGAGATTTATAATTAATCAACAAGAGCAATGCAGCACTGTTTTACAAGGCAATAATCCAGTCCCATTCCCTAAGGAAAAGCCTTGGAGAATGAAGGCCAAGTAGCTTTTTCAAGCAAGGCAACTGGATTATTGCCCCATAAAGCAGCACAGCTCTGTGATTATTACCTTGGTGCTACATGCCCTTTTTAAAATGGTTTTCCCCCATAAATGTTTAAAACCTCCCAAGTAAAAAAGACCAGGGGAAGGGAAAAGAGATGTGGGGTAGAAAGCAACACATTTAATGTTTTCTTCTAATTTCCTGGGAAATACTAAGCACGCGACGTAAAAGAAATGCTTTCAGTCAGGGTTATTACAAATAGCAGCAATAAATCCTATTAATAAGCAGCATACTAAGATTTTATGTCTCTCTTATTCTTCACGTGTTGTTTCTCCTCTCTGCTTGTTCCCTCCCTTTTCCCACTCTCCCAAAAGCAGAAGCATTTTTCTTTAATTACAATTTTTGTAACATTTCAGTTTCACTTTATATTTGATACACCAACCCCAAAACAAGGCAGAGACTCAAATATCACCCGGAATCTTATTAGTGACGGCTGATGAAACTTCAAGCCACAATTAGCCTTTGTCCTGTACAAAAAATAAGGTATTTTTTGAGAACACAGAGTCTTGTCCCCTTGGCTGAACCCTGCCTTGACTTGTGACAACTACACGTGTGCTCAGGGTCAAAAATCACTTTTATTTAGAACAGGCATACCCAGAACAGCCTGTGTACGTCCCATCAGAGCAGTAATGTAAAAAAAATTCAATATACCAGCTTAAAAAAATATTCCTGGTCAATGCTCTGAGTACTCCAAGGATGGACTAAATTCTTCACGTGTGAATTAAAAGCAAAGCACTGGCTCCATTCACAGCACTAAATATGCACAATTCACTCAGTGAGAAGAGGATCAAAATAAGAAAATTCAGCAGACTCCCAAATCCTTGGTTTCTGAGAATATTTAGACATGTCCCAGCTGCCTCACAAGTCTGACATCTATTCAAGGTACTGAATTTGAAAGAAAATAACAAGCGCAAGTTTTACAAATATTTCCTGTCTAAAAACTCTTCTTTCTTCCATTTGAAAAACTTTGCAATTCCTCCCATAAAAATATCTTTGTAAAGGCAAACAACCAAAACAAATATGATTTCGACTGGTGTTGTTTTGAAAACATTAAAAGGAATCCCACTGGGAAATTAAATGGAAATGTCACCTCTAATAATGGGAGAGAAATGATTCATAGGCAGACTCTAACATTTTAAAATATGTTACCTACGTAATTAGAGGAGCCTGATTTTTCAAAGGAGCAGTCTCACACACCTTCCAATAAAATCAAAGCCCAAATACAGGCTGTGAAAGCCACTTTCAACATATGTGCTTCAAATATTTTGTCACAGTGCAAGAATTAAATCTGGGATGCCCTGGAAGCCTGTTCCTTCTGCCTAAGGCATGGAACTCACAGGGTTCCAACTTCTTCAGGAATGTCTTTCTGGAATAGCTGCTGACACCAATGGCAAAATGACAGCTTGGTTTCATGTCTGAGCTACACAAAATATCTGTAATCACCTTTATGACCGCTTAAACTTAAGTCATCCCATTAAAGGCACTGGGACTTTGGAATCTGCAAATACTTGACCAATAAAATCATCAGATAAAGAAGATGACACTTCCCAGGCTGGAAGGGAAGAAGAAGGGTTTAATTTCACTTACTGGCAAACAAACCAAATTTTAAAAAGTTCAAGTTTTATGTAATTCAGACAGAAGCTGTGTGGGGATAGCAAAGTCCCACCATTCCAGTCCAATCTCAGTATAACCTGTGAGGTGCAAGTTTCAACTCAGCCAAAATAGAGTTAATAATACAGAACATTTTCTCCAGGCTCTTCAATTTTATATAAAGCCAATTTTATCTGAAACTGCTAAGCAGTATTCATAGGTTATGAATAAAACTATTTAAAGGACAATCTAAGGGAGTCTTTCCATCAATATTAAAGCCATTGCACATTATATTGAGTTACTGGAGAAGGATATTCCTTTAACTGCTTCCAAACTGTGATTCCCAAAATAGGAATTGCAGCCTGGAATATGGGATCTGCAGGTGATCCATACAAAGCATTATTTTCAGGTGTACCTTTAGCTCTGCAACAAGAAGTTTGAAGTCCTTTTCTGAGCACACACAGGAGTGAGGAAAAAAATCTTTTTTATATTATTTATTTTCTCATTAAGGAGCCAGGATCTGGAATTTATTTTTTTTTTTAATACAGCAAGTGGGGTTTATTTGCAGGAAAAGGTGGGAACATTTTCATACTGCATTGAATGTCTCAGTTCCCCCTTCTGCAACTGCAGCATCTGTGGGGGCTCTCTTTGGGGTGCAGCATCATGGAATCATGGAATGGTTTGGGGTGGAAGGGACCTCAAAGACCATCCAATCCCACCCTCTGTCATGGGCAGGGACACTTTCCACTATCCCAGGCTGCTCCAAGCCCTGTCCAACCTGGCCTTAGACACTTCCAGGGATCCAGGGGCAGCCACAGTTTCTCTGGGCAGCCTCCCACCCTCAGAAGGAAGAATTTCTCCATAATATCTATGCTTCACAACAAAGCCTCACAGCTTCCCAGGAACAGGAAGGAATTTTCCATGCTGCTGCCCTCTCTAGAGGATCCTTAAGGACAAGAACATTGAGATATGAGTGTCCAATCCAGGAATACAAAAGACCTCATCTGGACAGAAAGTGGCAGGAAAAAACTCAGGTGGCTCCAGCAGAAATCCCAAATGAAGCAAATTGTGCAGGTGCCCTTCAAGGCAGGAGAAAGACCAGTGGAGGTCCTGCCTTTCATTTCATTAATGGTTTTAGGATCCCAGGAAGTGCAATCCAAGTTTTCCATCAGGTATTTTGACTTTTGGGCCACACAAGCCTCCCGGTCTCATCCTGAGACACACAAATGACAAATTTTATTTTCACATGCCCCTCAGAAAGGCGAGTGAAGGGTCAGCATGTCCCTCACTGTAGCATTAAAGAAAAGCCAGCCTGAAGCTCAAAGGCACTTTTTAAATCTAGTAACTGCTTTCACTTTAAATCTATAAACTTTTTACACATAAAAATGACTTGTAAAAGAAAAACAGTGAATTTGAGGCAACATGAGAAACCGCAGCTCCCACCACAGGCTTTTAAGAAAAAATGCTTCGCTACATGGTGGGCAGACAAGGACTTTACAAATTTCCTTGGTTTATTTTTAACTATTATAAATGAAATTGAAATTATTTGCTAGTAAATAATTACAGAGTTTTTGGCCTAAATGTCACTCAGAAGCTCAAACTGAAGCAGGTGTACAAACTGAGTTGAACACCAGAATATCTGGAAAATTTATCAGAAAAACAAAAAAATCTTTATACAAACTTTATGATACCTGATTATAATGCAAAAATGTAAATGGCCTAATTATCTCAAAGAAGCACATGAGCAAAAAGTCTTTTACCCCATGTATATATATATATACATATATATACACATATACATATACATATTGTATAGATGCATACACACCCCTCTCATCTTTAAATAAAATCTTTTTGTGAAAGATCAAGTTTAATAAAACACATCAGTAAGCTAAGAATAATTTTTAAAAATACACATAAGGACATTGCAGTTACCTAAAAACAAAGGAAAAGAAAAATTTCTTGAACATAAAGAAAAAATCCAAATATGCTAAAAAAAATCCAAGCAAGTAGAGGGTGCAAATAGCTTTAACTGACATGCAGCTGTAATACAAGAGGATTACTGACTCTTAATATGCTGTCCAAAATTAAATTAATTTAATTGGCTTTGTTCCCTCATACCCCAGGAACACAGGACAAAGATAAAACCCTCTTTCCATGCCAGCACAGGAGGTTGATCATTTACTACAAAGCACAGAGGGCAAGGAAAATCAATGCTGCAGAGTGAAAGAACTCTGCATAACCAACAGATTTCTGTTCCAAATAGCAAAAGAAAAGTGACCATGAAAACTTATCTGGAGTCACTTCTTGGCAAAACTTCACCTAAAAGCATTTTTCTCATCCCCCCCTTTCTTTACTTGGCTTCCTTTCTCCTACTTCTGTCATTTTTTTGCATTTTTTTCACTATCTCATTATGTTAATTTTTTTTTTTTTTTTTCATTTTCAAACTACCTTTGGCTGCTGAATGTCCCAAAAGATTTGTTTCAATGAGCTCCTTGCAAAGGTAGCCACAAAGCAAATCCAAGCTTGGCCACTCCGGGGCACAGGGCTGTGCCCTTTCACAATGAGACACAGTCAGGAATGTTTTCCAGTAATATCAGGCATAATTCCTGACAGTGGGATTGTGCCCGATCCCAGAGGATGGAACAGGTGAGAGGAGCAAATACCACAGGCAAAATTCTCCACATTTCACAGACAGCTCAAAGGTGATGTCTGCAGTCAGGAGCACTGAGATTGTCTGTGATAATGACAATTCTGAGGACATTTGTCATGCAAGGGACACACAAGTTTCATGTAAAAAAAAAGGACAACAGAGCACAGAAAACACTTCCATTTTTAAAAATAAAAAAAAAAGCAGAGTAAGAAAAATCCTAAAAGTTCACAAGAAGTTATCACAGCATTATGAACTTGGTGGCACTACAAGGTCATAAAATCCAGAGATGCCGCTGGTCGGCACAGATGGGTGCAGGATTTGAAAAAAATCCTGGAATGATTTGGGTCGGGAGAGACCCGAAAGTCCCATCCCTTGCCATGGGCAGGGACACCTTCCACCATCCCAGGCTGCTCCAAACCCATCCAGCCTGGCCTTGGACACTTCCAGGGATCCAGGGGCAGCCCCAGCTTCTCTGGGCACCCTGTGCCAGGGCCTCACCACCCTCACAGGGAGCAATTCCTTCCCATTATCCCATCCATCCCTGCCCTCTGTGTCCTGTCCTTTCATCCCTTGTCCCAAGTCCCTCTCCAGCTCTCCTGGAGCCCCTTTAGGCTCTGGAAGAGGCTCTGAGCTCTCCCTGGATCCTTCTCCAGGTGAACAGCCCCAGCTCTCCCAGCCTGGCTCCAGAGCAGAGGGGCTCCAGCCCCTGGAACATCTTTGTCCTCATGTTTCAAACCTTTCAAACATGTCTGTGTGTTTTTATGCTGCTTTAAGCAGAAAATTATTTAGAAGATTCTGTGTTTTACTGGGAACTATTCCACCTGCAGCTCCAATAGCTTGGAATTATCTGCCTAGAAGTGCCCAGCTCTGGCTCTGACTCTGAGGGAAAACAGGAGTAATAAGCCCCACACATCCACACTGCAGATCCTGATCCTGGCCCAATTCTCTCATGAGAGTCCGAAGAGACCATTTCAAGTTAAAATCTTACAGAGTAACCACAAAGACCACAAGAAAATGAATTTAGAAGTTGTTAATTGAGTGTCCATAAAAATATTCTCCCTTTTCATCAAGACACATTGGGCAAAGTGCATCACTCTTAAAACTGTTGCCTAAAAAGTTATAAAGGTTGGGGAGAACTGGCAGTAGTTGGGCCTTTACATTAGCATAAACACATCAAATATTCATTACAGCCGAGCACTCATTATGTCAGCAGCTGAATTAAATAACAAGAATAATGTTTCCTAACTATAAAAATAAGTGCCACAACAGTCTCCTGCACCAGAGCAATTTTCAAGAGGAGACAGTGAGACAGTGTTGCAGGAACCACATTGTTCTCTCTGCTAAAACTGCTTCATTCACTACAAATACATTGGCTTTTAACAGTTCCTTTTCAGATGAATTTCTACCAAAGAGAAAGAATTATGTTCTACAGCATGTATCCATATGAAAGGAAAAGCATTATACTGGGACAATGGGGTTTATTGAAACAGCAGAATGTATCTTAAATGCAAAATTACACCAACACTATGATTTTACCAGTTTAATCATAGCTTTAAAAAAAATAAATACAGCAGACATTACAAAAACTCGTTTATATGAAGTTTTTACGCTGGGTGCACAAAAACAGAAAAGCAGAGCCAGAAGTGTAATGGCAGCAGAACAAAACATCTCAAGTCCTTAAAATGCATCATAACTGTGAACAATGAATGGAAATACTTATAAAAAATAAATATAAAGCCACAGATATAAACAAAAGGTAGGTAATAAAGCCATTAGGACAAGGAGGAATGGCTTTAAACCAAAAAAGGGTGGATTTAGATTAAATAGAGGGAAGGAATTGTTCCCTGTGAGGGTGGGGAGGCCCTGGAACGGGGTGCCCAGAGAAGCTGTGGAAGTGTCCAAGGCCACTTGGATGGGTTTGGAGCAGCCTGGGATAGTGGAAAGTGTCCCTGCCCATGGCAGGGGTGGCACTGGATGAGTTTAAAGTCCCATTTAACCCAAAGGATTCCTCACTCCATGATTCCATCATGTCAATGAAAGCAATAAGCCTTAACTAAGTAAAGAAGATATCCTCTCTTTCCTTGAAGTCCTTCCTGCCTTCCAACCTTTCTTTTTCAGAAAGAAAATGGACAATGAACAAACAATTCACAGCCAAGGACAGACCAACACAACTCGCTCCAGCTGGGAACAGATTATAATGGAAACTTATGGGCAAACAACAGGCTGGTCTCAGAAATGGGAAAAATGCCAAAAACAAGAGGAGGTTACAAACGCCCTGGAGAAGATTTTATCATTGGATACCACCTACAGTTCAGTGCAAAACCTCCCAACCTACCATGTTCAACTATTTCTACCAATGCAGGTCAAAATAAATTGAGATTTTTCTGAGTATGCTCCTCCTGAACCTACACATTTTCTTGCAGTCTGTCCTCTCCACAGTCTCTGCAGGTGCTTTAATCTGGGATGGAATTTTTATAACCAAAATCACTGCCTGTGGAAAATGAAAATTTGAATCATCTTAATGAACACTGTACTGTCTGTAGAGTTCTTAGTTTTTACTTGCTGTGCATTAGATGAACAAGAAACAGAATTTATTCCTGTTCCTATCTGTGGGACTGGAAAAGACACAACTGTGGGGCTTCCAAAACAAAACCACACAGAATTCCTTCATGAAGGAAAGCACTTTTACTCTGTGTCTACTCTTACACTGAACACTTGGTGTGGTGCTAAGGTGTATAAGGGACGAAGGTTTGCAGGGAAAAATCAATACAATGGAAACCTCTCAGTGCTGAAATCCGAAGTCTGCATTTGGAGAACGAGGACTAAACCCTTGTTATGTGTCAGGAAAAAAGAAGGAACTCTTACGTGCATAATCCAAGAAGATGGTCAAAGAAATTTTCCACTTTGATGCAATTTAGTAGAGAAAAAAACCCAATGTTTTTATCATGCTTCTTCCCTTATTCTTTTAATATTAATTTTTATGGAAGATCTTTTCATTGTAGTTTAGCGAACTCAACCAAACCATTCCCATTTCCTCTGGCATTCAGTAAAAGTGTTGTGTCCATATGAGGGAGACACTTTTCTTGGGATCTGATTAATTCCTAAACTGTGGATCTGAAAGTGTCTGAACCATCAGTCATGGACCAGGGAGGTGCTGGATGTCCCATCCCTGGAAGTTCCAAGGCAGGCTGGAGGGGACTTGGAGCAACCTGGGATAGTGGAAGGTGTCCCTGCTCAAGATGAGGGATTGGATATTCCCTGATTTCTCTCCTATTAATCTGTTGATTAAAAAGATAAGAGCACACAGAGCAAACAATGCTGCCAACACTGTGCATTTCCAGGTTTAAAACCCCAAAATTTGATAGTACAGAGGTTGTAATCTCAGATAAACCAGAATTTGACATAGGCTGAAGAGGTCAGCAGCAAACAGGAGAAAAGATGACACCAAGACTCTGCTTGATCCTGGCAAACTTAACAAAAATAGGTGATTAAATAAATGTGAAGGAAAGACAATAATGGGATTTTTTTGCATTACCTATAATTTATCCCTGAAAACTTTTTCAATTCCATCACATCCAATACATATGGGAGTACTGCTGTATATTGACTCAGATGTACACTGGGCATAACTTATTTATAAAGAAAAATAGGAAAAACATGGGTGTCCATAATTATTAACTGTACGAGCTTCTATTATTTCTAAAACAATTTAATTAAGAAAATTATAAGAATCAGCCAGATCCTAAACAACCGTGAGCTATTCCTCATCTATAAATATATGACAATGTAACTTAAAAATACTAAAAATCAATATTTTTATATTCTCACCATTTTTTTCTTCTATTTTCCAATTATTTATGGTCAATAAAGAGAGTGGCTCAAAGGACTGATGGGACAACCTCACTAACAACTTCCTAAAGATGTTTATTCCTCCACAATGACTAAAACAGTTACTCAACTCACTTAAATGATATTTTAAGAGTTACAGGGGACGAAATAATATTGACTTTGCTCAAATTTTTTGTGGCACGGATAAAGACTGTGGCTTCTATGGCATAAAGAAGTGGAATTCCACCCAAGTCAATCCCAGTGTGCCAAGAGAATGGTGGACTACAAAATAAGCAATTATTTTGGATTAATGGTAAAGAATAAATGGTAAATGGAAGGAAACTTAAAAAATATATAACAAACGTAACTTTCAATTTTATTTTTTTTAAATATTGTTATAGACCCAGAGGACACCTCAGCACATGGAGTTCTACCATGTGCAGAATCTCAATATAATTTCTCATGGCTACAGGAATGCAAAATAACACCCAAAACCTCCATAAACTGCATTTGAACACTTGTATTATTGTCCTACAACCATATTTAGGAAGAATCCACAGTCATACTGAGAACTGCTCATCTCTTCCTTGTCCAATAACCACAGGGGTTCAGAGTAAGCGTTGATTTTTAAAATGCTTTGATATATCAATACAAAAGGCACAAACGAAGCCCATTCCAGGCCCATTTTGATCTCAAACTACTTTGACACTAATTAAAACAGCAGCGTAAACCTTGGTTTATGTCCTATTAATCACTACAATGAAATCAGACATTGGCCCATCACATTATCCAACGTGATGCTCTAATGTGAAATATTATCTGTGGTTTAATAACAAAAATGAAGTTAAACCCCAACCACCAACCCTCACCTCCACACTGAAATATGCCACGTTAAGAGACTGTACAATCCAATATAAAACAGATATTAATGATTCATTAAGAATTAAACACAAATTGTTAATTTATGAAGTTATTAAACCTATCCAATAATTAAGGATTATAGATGAATGGTGGCAATGAATAATCAGATTAAAATATCCAGAAAAGTCCAGCTTGTGAAGAAAATACATAAATACAATAACCCATGTCAAATTACACCAGAAATTCCATTTGCATACAATCCAACCAATGTTCAGGTTCCAACCATTTAAACCTTGCAATTCCAATTTCATTTTTAAATTGACAAGTTGGGATATTTTCCAAAAAATTAGCACTTAGATGAACTTTCAAAATCAAAGAGTTCAGCAGGAAGAAAAATATTCTATTATGCAGGCCAAAAGAAGTGTGCAGTGGTGTGCATCTCATTTAGGAACCCAAAACGTACTGATGAGATATTTCAGAGATAAACAGTGTTTCCAACATTGCAGGAACTGCTTCAAAATAACTTCAGTGTCCACAGATGTTAAAATATTTGCACAAATATTTCTCTTTATAAATGCACTGCAAGCACCCACATGTTGATCATGTTTAAAACCTGAATTTATGAAATTAAGTAGGTACTTGGGAGAGAAATATGGTTATTTTAATGTATCACTTAGAAATGTAATGGTCATTTTAATATTTCCCTTAGAGGAAGCACCATAAATGTTTTCTGTTGTTTTCTGAATTTTAATAGGTGCACCCAGTAAAGATTTGGTTTGGAATGCCACAATTAAAGAAAACAGCAAATGCTTTGACACTGCACGGGATTTCTGAGAAATAATGGGAATTCCTTCCAGAATTCCCCACGGACAGACAAACTTAGGGCAGTGTTGTGATGCAAACTCAGCCCAGCACATCCCCGTGTCCCCAGGCACATCCCATGGCAGTGCCTGCGCAGGAACAACAGACAAGAACCACACAGACAGCAGAACTCAACTCCTCCAAACACTCCCCTTCCACCCAGGATCCATTAGAAATCCCCCACGGCATACCTATTCCCACACTGGGCTGCTGAGGATATCTTTTAAAGATTTAGAAAGACAGAATAATAGAATTTTTTTCTTCAAAACTCCCTAAGAAACACTATCAAAATGTTTCAGTGAACCAAATATTAATCACAACAGCATCTTAACCACTATTTAACTACAGCATTCTTTCAAAAGGCTCACTGATGTAGTAAAAAATCAGACAGATCTTGCTAAGAAACCAATTTAATGTAATATTAAGTGACCCAAGTTTTTGACATCATCAAAAAGACCAGTTAATTTTAGAAGTCTCATAATCCAAATGCCACAGTCAAAACACAAACACATTCCTATTAAAAACCTTTCCATTAATGTTGTTTCTTCCCTTCAGCAGGGAAGAATGAGGGAAATGTGCAGCATGCCAGGAATTGCACATCTCAGGCTGAACAATCCAGTTTTTAAGGATAGGGTAATACTTACTCCAAGCGAAGCCGATCCATAAAAATCTACGGTTTACAGTTACTCCCTGAAATAATAATAATGCTGATTGTCACAGCAGCAGGAGGATAATCCCAACACATCCAGGCCTAATAGGCAGTGTGATCATATTTGCTCCCAGGAAATCAGAAGCAGGTACCTCTCTCCCTGAAAAACCAGGCACCTTTGGAGAAAACAATGGACTTTTAGGTCCTTCATTTTATTGAAATTGTAAAGCGTCCATGCTTCAGCCGGCACTGGTTTTTTTTAGTCCATTTTCTTTTAATTCCTGAGAAAAGAGCAGATTTTTTCAGTGTTTGCAGCAAACAGGTCTTGTAACTACAAACTGAAGTTTCCGTATCCAGTGCCATCAACTGTGTCATCTTCAAACATTCCTCACTTGGCAGCAGCCGTTATTTTTCCATCTCTTGTTGCTTCTAAAAGTAGAAAATTCAGCGATTTCAGAGGCTCTCTAGGAAGATGCACTGAAGGGAATGTTTGAGAGCAGGAGCAGAATAACCATGCTCTGATTTTGCCCTTCAGGCACAGCCTGGGTGTCTTCGGCGTGTCCTGCTGGGTCTTCAGCCTTGTCCCTAAAGGCTGGGACATGGAGCCAGGACAGCACCAAGCAGCAAAAACAAACGTTGTGGCTTTAAGAACATACTCACTTTTCTATTGAAGTCACAACTTTCTCTCTACTCTTACTTCACTGCTGGGTCAGATGAAATCTTTAAGGAGGTTCCACTAAAAGTTCGTTTCTGTCGAGAGAAACGCTGGAATTCCCATTCCGAACGTATTCCGAAGGAGGTCAGGTTCGGTTTTAAAGCATGTTTGTGTCGACGAAAAGTTTTTGTTTTGCTGCAAAAAATGAAAATTCTCCCTTTTATTTACACATTCCCTCCGTAATCTTCCAAGTTACTCGGCTCCCTTACAGTTTAATCAGACACAGGGAAGAAAAAAAATCACCAAATATCGTATTTCCCATATGTACAAACTGACATTGTGGAGGCTTCATTAAAAGCTTTTATTTCTCTGCTCACTGCTAACTGGACGTCATTTAATGTCACCACCACTTCCCAAGAGCCCAAGAGACTTAAAAAGCGACGGAAGTTTGAAAACCAAAAAAAAAAGTTGTGAGTTTTTCTGTACCCCAGGACGGTTTTCTTTCGCGAAGCTCAAGCCGAGACAGCAGACAAAAGAAGCTGATTTGACTGAGCTGTGCCAAGTCTTGCCTTTTTTTCTTCCCTCGCCTCGCTCGCTCTCTCGCTCTCTCGCTCGCTCGCTCCCAGCATGGCAACCTTCCCGAGCAGTCTTGGCGGAGCTCCAGCCTGTGCCAGCCTGTCTGAATCCTTGTTTTCCAAAAAGATGCTCTTTGCGAATCAATTAATAGATTTCCAAACAGGAAACTGTGGGTCAGTAACCAAATCTTGGCACCAACAGCCGCTGCTCCTGCCAAATCGGCTTTATAGATTTCATGGTTCCCTACATTTTACAATGGATGCAACGTTTGTGCTCCCGGATCGTGGAGCACTGGAAGCCATTCCCTGTTCTCGCAGGGATAAGAAATCTGCTCGCTAAAAATGTCCGCATGCGACACATGAACAACCTGCAGTAAATCAAGACTCTTTGGAAGGCGGGCGTATGTGTAATTTTAATAAGCACCAAATACTCCTTAAAATAATGTGTTTTCATTCTCTCCTCCCCAGAATCATGGGAAGGTGCCAGGAGCAGGAGATGTATGGATTTGAATTAAGATCACGCTCAGAAGTCACGCACATTTTAACTTTATCTGAACTCCAGCTTGAAAACAACCAGTCTTCTCAATTCCACCATTATTAAAAATCAAGCTGAAAATTAATAAGAAATTGGATCCCAGCTCACACACAAAAAATCTCCCCACATCCATAGAGCCAATGATGTCATCTGTTAATTCAACAGCTCAAGTTCTTGTGGCACTCAGAGCAGAAATGGCTCAGCATTAACAGTCAACTCTGGTGGGAAATTTCTGATGTGTTACAAGACTTAAAGGATAGAAAATTATATTTGGAACTTCATTCAAGATATTCTAAATGACAAGAATTCATGTGAGGAAAATTACAGGAATAAACTTTCTTTTATCTTCAAGCTATTTGCCAAGGCAAAATGCCAACTTTTTAAAATACATGCATTACATTAATGAGCTAAATAGAATATTCTGAGGGAAAAAAACATTCCTGAAGTGTTTAATTTTCTAAGTTTACTCAATAGAGAGTCTCAGAAGTTCACAGGATCATAGAACGATTTGGGTAGGAAGGGACACTAAAGACCATCCAGTTCCACCCCCTGCCATGGGCAGGGACACCTTCCACTGTCCGTGGTTGCTCCAAACCCTGTCCAATCTGGCCTTGGACACTTCCAGGGATCCAGGGACAGCCACAGCTTCTCTGGGCAACCTGTGCCAGGGCCTCTTCACCCTCACAGGGAACAATTCCTTCCCCCAGTATCCAAGGAAATCCCTCTCTCCTTCTAAAGGTTCTGTTCTGTCAGAGATTGGGTGACGTTATATAATGATTATTTTAAAAAAAAAAAAAAACATGTTCATTCTCTGTAAGGGACACTAAAGACCATCCAGTTCCACCCCCTGCCATGGGCAGGGACACCTTCCACTGTCCGTGGTTGCTCCAAACCCTGTCCAATCTGGCCTTGGACACTTCCAGGGATCCAGGGACAGCCACAGCTTCTCTGGGCAACCTGTGCCAGGGCCTCTTCACCCTCACAGGGAACAATTCCTTCCCCCAGTATCCAAGGAAATCCCTCTCTCCTTCTAAAGGTTCTGTTCTGTCAGAGATTGGGTGACGTTATATAATGATTATTTTTTAAAAAAAAAAAACATGTTCATTCTCTACCCTTCAGACCTCAGACATCCATATAAGGTTACCCTTGTGTGACTGTAACAGATCCATCCATGTTTCTCCCAGTAGACTCCCAATTCCAGAACACCATTAACTTTAAAATCACATTTTTGCTTCAAAATATTGCACACTTATTTCCATTTGCACCTTGTATCCTCATGACAGGGCCAACTTGGGGAAAAAAAAAAACAAAAAACTATGTATAATCTTTCTATTTCTTTTCTTTGCCTGAGCTCGTCTTAAAAAAAAAAAAAAAAAAAAAACTATGTATAATCTTTCTTTTCTTTGTATACTTGACAGCAAATTCTAATGTGTCGCTTTGCCTTTACTGAAAGACCATCAGGCATCAACATGGGAACAAAAAGATCTCATAGAAATTATTGACTGTGGAATTAACTCTGAAAAGCTACACCATTGCAGCAGTCGCTATTAAATGCTCAGATTTTAATTAGTTTTCCTTCCAAAAATGTATGTATTGACAACAGGGGACTTCAGCAATACTAAAAATATATATAAAATTCCAATAGAGATGAACTATATTAACTATTCCTTCATTACTCTTAGTGAAAGTTAAAGCACTAAAAACAAATATATTCCTGAGCAGCCAAATGTATTCCTGGAAAGAATTTTCTAACAGGATGAAGAGCCTTATTTTATCCCTCAGAATACTGCTCCAAAGGCAGTGGACCCAGCAAGGGTGGATCTCATGTGCAGGAACGAGTCCACTCTTCCTGCCCTAAAGCTTTTTGTCCAAGGCGTGTTTTACTGCAGCTCTCCTAACTCCCTCTCTCCTCTTAAGGACTCCAACTGCACCACCACTGGAATTGCTCCCAGCTCCCTCTGTGACACCTTCCAAGATGCATCCTCCAGTTCCAAGGTGTTGATATCTCTCAATGGAACTCATTTCTCCTCCTTCACATAAAGAAGTTTCCATCCCAATGAACTGAGCGTTCAGTAACTTCCAGACAGGAAGAAAACATAAAACTTTCTCCACACCTTGTTTTGGGCCCTTTCTTCATGTTTTCACCATGTTCCCCCCTCAGCTTCTCCAATTTGCTCTTCTTGTTGTTGCCTCCCACAGTTCTGACGTCAGCCCTTTCCTTTCCCTTTCCTTTCCTATTTTCCTTTTCCATTTTCCTTTCCCATTTTCCTTTCCTTTCCTTTCCTCACAAAGTCTATGGATTTTTCCTTGGAAGGCTGCAATAATCCAGTACTCAACTTCCAGATAACTGGACCTAACACCAGGTTCTGTATTAGTGACTCTATAAAGTGCTTTTCCATCCTCACGTGTCTCCTGAGCATTCTCCTCTCTCCAGCTGTCCTACTGATGTTTATGTTATTCTTTTCCAACACACAAAATATGGAAAAAGTAAAATTTCTCATCACTCCAAGTATTTTCCTATCCATCTCCAGTCCAAATTTGACCACCTTTGATGTTTACCATTACAGAACCACATGAAGCTCTGTCCTTCAACACCATCTATATCCCCATGTTCAGAGAAAAATCCCTGTGTTTATCCTTTTGCAGTATCTTAGCTATCACTGGTCCTTCTTTGAAGAATTAGGAAAAAAATTAATATTGATCTGTGCCTTGGTCATCACTCATTTCAAATTTTTTTTTTCCGTCTTGGACTTGATGATCTTAGAGCTCTTTTCCAACCTTAATGATTCTGTGATCTTTTATGCATTTTACACATTCATGCCCCTGGAATTTGTTCATTTAAAATTCTCCCAGTGAAAGCCTCCTGATGTCATCATATTCCCTTTTATCCATATATTTTTATATCTCTCTCAAATACCTCTGTGTCTCCCCAGTGTGGTACACCTGGACACCTGTCCCTGTGCACCTGTGAAGTGAGAATGATTTTCCTTCTCCCAAGTGGAAAACTTTGGAATAGAAGAAGTAATTCATTCATTTAAGCTGTTCTATTTGGAATACAACCCCAAAAAGATACTTTCAAATGTCAGGTACAGCTTTTATTTGCCTTTTTCTCTTCCTTGCTGGACACCTCAGTGTCATGGACCAAAGAAAGCTGTGTAATGCTTCATCCAGACCACCTGATATCAGGTCAGTCTGGGTGTGACAGGCCCCAAAATACTTTATTTTTAAAATAAACACATTGTGATATCTGATATATCAGGGCTAACTCTATCAGTCTTTCTGCTATCACACTCCTGTTATCATTTGTGGCCATTTCCATTAGAGATAAGTGAAGCCAATGCCTCTGAGAACAAGCCAGAGGTTTTTAGGAGTCTAATTTTGGAGCCAGATGCTTTGCTGATTTATTATTGAAGGGTGAAAGTGCATCATGTGACAGGAAAAAGGCTCCTTTTACCTGGGCTGTTCATACAGAGATGATGGCAAAGAATTTCCTATTGATTCTCCACTTTTCTTAAACAGCCAAACACTGAGGAAGCTCTAAGAACATGTGAGTGACTGTAGCTTTTACATAGAGACCAATAAAATGAGAAGGAATACTGAGAGAAGGAAAAAAAAGAAGGAATATTGCAGCCACCCAGAAGAGGCAAGGGAAGACAGTGAAAGCTGAAATCAACATTCCAAGAATTTATGAAATAAAATTTTAAAAAAATACAAGAACAGAAGAATGAAGGCCTATAAATGCATGAAAACATGGAACATGAAGAACTAGACCTGCAAGGGCCTTGGGTCCTGCAGATTCCCAAGGTGAGTCAATACAGTGACCACCTCTGGCAGCTTGTTTTGCACAGTTTTGCATGTCCCAAATTAATTCTGGTCCAGGAGGGGCTGTCTCCTCCTGGCAGCTGCCCCCCTATCATCTGCACTTACCATTTATCATTTTGACAAAATCATGTATGCCTGACTGTGGTCTTTCCCGTGCCATGGAAAACATTAGCCCCAGGAACGGAGAGTTCCAGCTGAATCCAGGTGAAAATCAAAGCAGCGGATCCGCGAGCCCGGTGGGTTTAGGGCTGGCACTGTCTCACTGTGGGGTGGAGCTCTCCAGCTTTGCAAGGCAAATAAATGACAAGACCAAACTCTATGGGAAGCTGTCAACAACTTCCTAAAATCACTGCGGGATTATCTTTCAATGCTCATCATGTGCTGGCATTCCGCCCCAAATTGAAATTCCAAATCCATGGGTCAATCTCCACTAAATGTGCTCTTCTTCAGTTCCTTTAGGACCAGATGGTTTCCAGAGTATAGCAAACAGAATTTGCATTCCTAGGGTAAAATATTTTCCCATTCTCTCCATCCAGTACCACCCAGAACAGTTCCAATATAAAATGTAACATGGATTTTTAAATACCACTGGTACCATTGTTTATTATCTCCTTTTAGTTCTCAGGAGAAAAACAGTTACAGATAGGACTTAGCGGCATTTAAAAAGTGATTGCAGTGTGCAACATGAAAAATAAATGCACGGAACTTGAGGTAGAAATAGTTATTCTTAATAAAATCCACTTACAGTTAATTTGGCTGGAGTGAAAATAGACTTGTGGCTAGAAATTCTCAAATATCTTCAATTGTTATGAAAATGGAGGCTCTAAAAAAATCAAATAACTAAGGGAATTCACCTAAAATTTGGTCCAGTTAAGCTCTCATAATTCCAGGTATGAGGAATAAGAACATACTCTTTGTTTTGCAGTAATAAAGGGATTTATTGTAAAATTCAGGTACAAAGTGCTTTGTGTTCAATAACTGAATTTTCACTAATTAAATATTTTAAATGGTTCTACAGAGATCAGTATCTCCAAATTCCTCATCTTCACCCAGCCATCAGCCCAGAGGGTGCTGGGTTTTCCTCATTTTCCACTTCCATTATACTTAATACTTTCACAACAGGAATATCTGGGAACATCTGTGCACAAGTATCCAGAAAGATAAAATACACATTTCGTGATTTTTTGCCTGTCATTCAAAAAGTCTGCTTTTACTTATTGTAAACTAAATCAAACATTGAGTAGGTTTTAACTGGTGTGTGAATGTTTAACACAAAGATGACGCCTTAAACAAGGACTTAAGGAGAAATCAGTTAAAGCAAAAGGGTGAGTGTGGGAGTCTGCAATTCCACGCCACCATGGATGGAGGGACACTCAAATCCTGCTGATGGCTCCTCCATATCCCATCCTCTGGCCTTATGTCACCAGCCCAGGCACAGCCAACAACATCCAAAATACGATGTTGTGTCCCACTGTCAACTGGCAATAGTACCAAATCCAGGAATTTCAGAGGAACATAGTGGTTTATTATATTTGCAGGGAATGCCCCAATGAAGGCAGGAATGATGAATCTGACTCCATATTCTCAGAGATTAATTTATTGCTTTATAATACCATATTATATTAAAGAATACTATACTATATTAAAGAATACAGAAAGGATACTTACGGAATGCTAAAAAGATAATAATGAAAACTCGTGACTCTTTCTAGAGTCTCAACACAGCTTGACCATAATTGGCCAATGAATCAAAACAACTCACAGCAGAATCCAATGAAACAATCACCTGTGGGTAAACAATCTCCAAACACATGAGCACAACACAGGAGAAGCAAATCAGATAAGAATTGTTTCCCTTTTCTCTGAGGCCTCTCAACTTCCCAGGAGAAAAATCCTGGGTGAAGGAATTTTTTCAGAGAATGTGAATGCCACAATGGCTGAACAGAGAAAGGCCAGACTCAGGATCTCTCCAAGGATTTAAGGATGATCTGAATCATCTCCATGTCCCCAGCCAGGGGCATATTCACAGTCACAGAAACAATCTGCAATTCCCACCCTGGAATGCAGTGTTAGGCTGCATCCAGCTTTTCCTGCGTGGGATGGGATCCTTCTCCAGTAAAAGACAGCATCTTTCAGGTAAAATTTGATGGCTAACAGTGGCACAAGGGACCAGGTTACACCAAACAGCAAGAAATTTAGACAAGTGGTAAGAGAACAAATGCATTAAAGCCACTCAATGGGGAGATATGAGGTGTGACGTCCTACCCCAAATCCCTTCAGTGCTCAAAACTCAGGTTTTAAACAGGAATTGTGTTCAGCTGCCAACAACATGAGAAGACCTTTCAGGTGCAGAACTTCAGAACTGAATGTGGCAAACAGATGGGCTGTTGGTCCTGCTCCTTCATTCCAGAGGATGCAGCTGGACTCCAGAGCAGTTATACCCATTCATGACTGGAAATTGCCAACAAAGTGGAGAACATCTTAAAATTGTTTTTAAAAAAAGGACATATTAGGACATTCTGCTTAAGAATCCACCCTCTATATTTTATTTGCGTGCTCATTTCTTCCCTTTCCTGTTCCCTTTCTGAGTGGTAACTTGGAAAATTGTCACTCAAGGTCCTACTGAAATTAAGCATTATTATTCTGTGAGAAGCTTATTTTATTAGAAGTTGTCTGAGTGCAACCTCTTCAAGATTTTATCTCTGCTGCTCTCCAGGACAAGCTCAGTAAATGCAGAAGAAGGTTTGCATATCCTTGTTTAGGGTAAGAAGAAGAATCCTTAAGGAAGAACATAAACAAAAGGAAGAAGCAATATAAATAGTCCACATAGATCCTGTATATTGTAATGTTATCTCTGGTGCAGTTATTTTGATTCTGATGACCTTAGATGAAATCTTATTGCAGTTTGCTAAATCAGCCACTGATTCCCTGACTTGGAATTTTGCCATTTTTTAGAATGTAAACCCAACATTTGGGAGGAGCAGATGATTGCAAACATTTTTTCTTCAAGAGGAGCAGATCAGCTGCCAATCTACTGATCCCAATCTCAATGATCTCCTGAAGTCCTGGATCATCCTGCGATCCTGCCATACACAGGTACCAGTCCCTGCCAGTCCCACCAAGAGCTGTCTGGGGCCATCCCTCTCCTCCCTCAGCCTGTTAAGTCATCAATGCCAGACTCCCTCGAATCCTGCTCCCACTTTAGGAGTTCTGGGATGAAAGTTTCAGGAGTTGAATGTTTGATGAACTAGGAAGTACATTTCCAAGCCTGTAAACACTGATGGGCAATGTCAGAAACCCAAAGACACTTCCACTGTCTGTCCCTTGCACAACACTTCTCATTCCTCACTGCGTTCCTAGAAGTTTTGAGCCAGAAGCTCAGGCACAAAATCTCTACCTCCAAAGTCCTCAAGCCTAAACAAACACCCTCAAGAAGAGGGATTTCTGTCTCACATTGAGGACACTAAAAAAATTAGTTTCCACTGGAGTTCTGCTTCTCAGCCATTCCTGAAATGTGGGCATTCCTTAAAGCATCTCTCCTAGATGCTCCTAGAAAGTCAAATTCCTGAGCAATCAAGCCCAAACTATAGTAAAAATACAGGTATCATCCACCAGGCCATATTTCTCAAGAGAAAATAAGATCTTATCTTCAAAATAAAGACCCAAACAATCTCCACTAATTCAAATTTTGCATTATATGCAAGAGGAATTAACTACGAGCAATACATACAAAACTGTAATAACCATCCCTGGATTGTGATGGGTTTTATTGCACAGGTTTTTATCTGATTTGTACTAAGGGCTTATTTATGTGCATTATTTTAATTGTACTGGAAATTTAAATGCAAGTTTCATACGTATCATAAAAATTTGCAACAAAATAAGTGCAATAATCAAATGTATCCATATCACAGAAATTCCATACATAATAATTAAAAGATAAGCATGGAAGGATAAAGCAATGCCTATCACACAATAAATTATAAGCCAAATAATTCAATGATTGCAAAGTAAAAATAAATTCAATAAAAAGTACATAAACCTGAAGTTAAGGCAATGTACACCACTGTAATTTGAAGGTATAAATTTGACAGGAAGACATTAATTAAACCACAGAAGCTTTTAAAGCTGAAAAAATTCAAAAGGAAGTACTGTACATCAAAGAAACAGAGAAGGACTAAAACACAGGAATTAATACCTGAAATATTCAAGCTACCTTAAATCTGCCTTAAGGGCTATTCTGCACTTATCTTCTCTCAAATCAATTAAAGTGAGTTTTATTGTTTACCCCTTGTGTGTTCTGAAGGAACTAAAGATCCTGCACCTCTGCAATTCCATGTGTAAAAAATTTCACTCTCATTTGGATAACCTGACTTTGGAAATTCCTTCCTTCATTATTAGCAATATCATATACAACCATGAACAAGGAAAATTAAAGAAAGTAAAGGAAAAAACTTTGATTGTGTGAACTGGTGTTTGGTGTAGAGAATTAAAAATACAGCTTTTGACCCTGGGCAATAAATAAATTAATTAAAGGCTTTATACTGAATATCAATTACATGGACAGGTCATTAACAGCAAAGCCAGGGCTCTGTCTGTGGCTGGTTATCACACAGACACCTCCACGTGAGCTGGCCACTGGACCCTGCACTGGTCACCAGACCCTCCTGCAGCCAGTGGAAGAAAACAGCATTTTGGGCATTATTTCCCTGATTTAAACACTATTTCCCTGATTTAAATGTCTTTTGAGGAACCAAAAGCACCAGTGCCTGGTCTACCTGTGACAGCCAAACTCTGGGAATTGCTGCAGCACCACCCAGCCCCTTCCAGTGCTCTGTCCCACCGTGTTCCTGCTGCAATGGAAAGTTTGCCCCACACTCTCCTACCTGCTGTGGAAAGAGAAGCAGTGGGAAACCTAATTCCATGTCTGTACCTGCGATATGCATTCTTTTAATTATGGAGGAACATTTGGGATCCAGGGCACAACGTTACCAAAATGTGTAGTGCAGTGTCATTCCTGCGCTAAAGATAAATGGGCACAAGCAGCCAAAGCAGCCAAATGTATCTCAGGAGTCAAACAAAATCAGATAAAATATTCTCTGTCAGGAAAAACAACCAGAGTAAACATAACCTTGTGTTTAACTCTCATAACTGATAGGTTTAACACCCCAAATCTGGCAAATTCAGACATTCACATCCCTTTTCAAAACAGCAGCAAGGAGATACTCCTGAACCCTGCATACCACAACTACCTTCACCCAGGAATAATTAACCCCTTATATAACACAATTCTGAATGATCCCTCAGAGCAGCATCCACACACAGCCCTCTAGGTAAAGATCCTCTGGATTCCTTTTCCATTTCGGAGAGGGAAATTACAGCACCAGCACGAGAAGCCTCCAGCAAGCCTCATTTGGATGCACGAGGCTGCCAGTTGGGTGAAGTTTCTCCCCATTTAGGCGCTGCTGTCTCCCAGCAACCCGGGCTGTTGCCAGGAGAAGCCCCGGGAGCGCTTCCTCCGCACCCCCCGGCTGTGAGCCGCATGCTAAGCAGAGCTCCAGGAACTCCAGGGACTCCAACAACAGACTTCTTTTTTTTTTTTTTTTCTTTTCACTTTTTTGTTGTGTATTTTGAGGGGTTTGTTGTGTATTTTGAGTGATGAATGATGTCACCCTTTCTCTTGGGATGTAGTGAGAGGTGATAAGTAAGCGCAGGGTGATTCCATCAAGGTTATTCCACCTCAAAAGCAGCATTTGGCAGCTGGATGTGCAGCTCTGTAAATATATTTCCTGCATGCTTTCCATCTCTCCAGCATCCTCTGTGCCTGTTAACTTCCTCTGGGTTGTTGTTTTCCAGCTGCCAAGAGCAAAAAAGCATATGCAAAACAACAGCAAAAAAAATCTCTTTATATTGACTTAAATCTTTGCTTCTCCTTTGCAGCACCTTCCAAAATGTAAAATGCAACTTGGGGGTTAAAAGCAATTCTTGTTTTTCCAACAAGAGCACAATATTTACAGCTGTAAATTTGGCTTGAAAATTAGGTGTTTAGTGTGTGAATATAATTACCTGACAAAGCGCACAAAAAAAAATTAGAGAACTAAAAAAATTAGAGAACTAAAAAAAGCCATGATAGGCAGGATTTCCAAGGAAATTCATCCTGGATGTACCTGTAAAGAAGTTGTAACCACAAATTTGAGAAGTCTTTTCAGATAATAAACAATCACGGAGGTGAGGTGTTTCTCTGCTGTGAATTCTGCTTTCAGTCTTGGCATACACAACAAAATTATAATGAAATTTAATAATTTATGGAAATTGATGGCTTGAGTGTGTTCTAGTATGAAGAAATAAGTAACTTTTCCGAGTTAGAAAGATAAATTGCAATTTGGAAAGTGCTAAACCACATATGACATTATTACTCAACACACTCCACTGAACTGCAATGGAAGTCAAGTCTTGCATTTTTTGGCCCATATTTCATACAAGCTCAATAAAAATGGACAACTAATTAATTAATTATGTAGAACTGTACCACATAAATAAAGTGGTGGAAATTTTGAAGAAACAAATCCTCCTAAACCTTAAGATGAACTTTATTTTGAGATATTGTCCTGAGGTATGATCTCAGGAATCTTTATTTTAGACCTAAAATACAGTGATACTGAATTCATGTCTGAAAAAAATTAGTATTTTCTCATTACTACAAATTCTTTTAATCAGTAAAGGAAATAAACATGACTATTTTTCATTTTATTCCTTATTTTGAGGACATAGTTTAATGGTGAGTAGAAGTACCAATCAAACCACAAGCCACTGGTTTGACCACAATAATTTCTGTTCAGCGTCTTAAGAATGGTAAAAAAAAAAAAAAGACTAACAGGGAGAGCATGTGGATTCTCTGTCAAATGACATTTTTAATCAATGTTTTCTTTAAAGAGTGTGATCTGATTCAAGCAAGAATTCATGGCAATGCTGTGCTTTTTTTTTTTCTTTTTTTCACACAGAAGGTCAGACTAAAATTCACCATGACCTCCTTCACATTTGTAATTACTGCTCTATTAATCTTTAGCTGTAAAGCTAAGAGGCCTAATGGGTTTAAACAATCCTAAAGCTCTCTACCCATGAGCTGGACTTTCTCTGCCTCAAAAAAGTCAAGTCACTACAGATGTGTAAGAAGATGTTCTCTGACATTACTTATTGGGAATGGCAGGAAAAACATTCTTTTAATTTATTGCACATTGCTACCTCAGGACATCTAGCAGAAAAAAAAAACCCTCTCTTTGTGTGTGTATATATACGCAGGAAAAACATTCTTTTAATTTATTGCACATTGCTACCTCAGGACATCTAGCAGAAAAAAAAAACCCTCTCTTTGTGTGTGTGTGTATATATGTATTTGTTACTCAGTGTCTACATTCATAGGGTCCTTGACTACTGCTCCTACCACTGTCATAAAATAAAACAGTTCTTTAAATAGTGTAAGTAATAAATCCTCACATACTCAGAAAACACAGCCATGTTTCAGCAGCAATCAAACTAAAATTAACTCTGAAAAGTAGAGTTATACTAGAAAGGTAGAAGCAATAAATAATAAGTGTTTTTACTATAAAGCACAACATCTTATTGCACCATTATACAAGGATATTAAGTAATTTTAAAAAATGAATGCAGATGCTCTATTGCAAGGAAAGAAAACTGCACAACAAACTCTGATTCCCAGATTATGAAATTTGTACAAGACCTGATAAACTCAACTTGCTTACAAAAAAAGTAGGTGATGTTTGCTAATGTCTGTATTCCTTTCAGCTAATGCAGAGCAGTTTATCCAGGTCTAACTGCATGATTTTCTTGGATTCTCAGTGTGCACCAACATCTCTGGAAGTTCAACCTCCCTCCAGATGAACTCTGGGAAGAGCCTGGTGCTCCTCCACAGGGATCTCAGCAGTGGCAGCAGCAGCCTCACTTTTGGGAGCTCTGCTGTGGCAGATGGAGATGCTGCAGCACAGAGAAGAAGCTCCAAGAATGTTTTATCCCATCAGGATGAGGAGCAGGAAATCAATGGGATCTCCAAGAGATAAGGAGCTGAATGTTCTGCAGCTCCTCAGCTAGGAAAGTAAAAGGCTGCTAACACCACTGAAGGTGAAGAGGATGGACACTGCAGGTCCAGAAAGCTCTGGCAGAAGTTCTCCTCAAGTGTCTGCACCCTAAGGCAGAGCTTGGCTCACCTGGATGTCCAGGTATGGTCACAGACCTCTGATGTGACAAGAATCAGAGACCTGGCACAGCACACACAGCTGGAGCAGGGATCAGAACAGGTTATGCAGGATGTAGGAATAATCCTTCCTAGCACAGAAAAACTGGATGGGGAGCTGCACTCTACTGAAACACAACTCCTTGAGAGCACAGGGCTCCAGAAGGAAACAGTCCTGTCAGTAGCCAGAAGACAGTGCGAGATGGGGATCCAGAGGAAGGCTGAAAGGTACACAGTGTTAGCATTTTCTACTTGCAGAACTCTGGCTTACGTAGGGAATTATCATGGAATCACAGAATCTCCTGAGTTGGAAAGAATACACAAGGATCACTGAGTCAATGCCTGACCCTGCCCAGGACACTCCAACAATCCCACCCTGTGCATTCCTGAGAGCGTTATCCAAATGCTCCTGGAGCTCTGACAGCCTTGGGAATGTCACCATTCCCTGGAGAGCTGTTCCAGTGCCTGACACCCTCTGGGGGAAGAACCCTTCCCTGATATCCAGCCTAAATCTGACGCAGCCCCAGCTGTTCCCTGGGCTTTGGTCACAGAGAGCAGAGATTGGAGCTGCAGTCCCTGAGAGGTAGAAGCTCCTGGGAGGCTGCCAGAGGGAGAAAAAAGCTCTTCAATGTGGTCTGAATTTGGAAAAAAAAAACTTTCTGAGACAGTTAAGGAACAAAACATCATGTAGAAATAGTGGGAACTTCATCAGAAACACAGAGCTGCTTAATGGATTAAAATACTGAGACCAAAAACAAATAACAAAGGAGGCAAAGAAAAGCACCACCTCAGCATTTAGGCACAAAATCAGTGAGGCCAAAGCTGGAGTTCAGCCTAGCTGGGGACACAAATGGCAATAAGAAATGAATCCACAAAAATGACAGGGGTAAAAAGAAGCTCAGAAAGAATCAAGGTGCATTGATGCATACAGGAGACAGCCTAGAAGTGTGTACAGAAAAGACTGAAGTACTCAAAACCTCTTTTGCACAAGTCTCCAGAAACAACAACTGCTCCAAAACCTCTCCAGGCTGGTACAGTCAGAAAGAAAATAACCAAACAACATGAGGAAAAATGGGTTATGGTTACTTAAAGAAGCTAAATGTGTTTAAATCCAAGGAGCCCTAGGGAGTTTTTCCAGAGCTGAGAGGGCAAGTTTGCTGGTGAGGCCATCAGAACACTGTGATGGATCAGAAATAATGAAAAACCACAGTGATTGGGGATCTCTGATGATGAGAACTGGGCTACAGTAACAACTGCTGTTAAGAAAGGGAAAAACAGAACTGAGGGGGTACAAGATTCTCAGCTTCTGCGCAGTCCCAGGAGATATCATGGACAATGCCCTCTTAGAAATTATTTCCAATCAGGGAACAAGAAAGTAATCAGGAATAACCAACACATTTACCAAAGGCAAATCATGCTTGTCTAGCTGAGCTGCCCTTTCAGGCTGAAATGATGGCTCTGCAGAGCAGTGGCTGTAGCAAATGTTGACTTCAGCAGGGTTCTGACACCCTCTCTCCCAGCATTTGCTGTGGAAGCTGACAAAGTCCTGGCTGGAGGAACAGCCTGCACATCAAAAATGGCAAGGAGCAGCAGCCTCCAAAGGCAGGGATCGATACCTTCATGTCTGGTGGGCAGCAGGTGACCCCAGGGGCTGCTGCTGGGGCCAGAATCACTCGATAGCTGAAAGAGCAAAGTGAGTGATGTGACAGAAAACACGCTCAGCAGATCTGAGGGCAGCGTTAAACACACAGCCAGAGCAGACACAGCAAACAGCACAGGAGACCTGGAACAATTCCAGGTCTACACCAACAGAAACCTCAGGGAGGTCAACAGCAAGAGCAGGATGATCTCAGAGCTGCTGGGAAGGAGCTGTGGTTCTGCTGGATGCCAGGTTAAATGTGCTCACAGTGCACATTTTCACAGAGAAAGCAAACTGTGACTCTGGACAGCAGAGAAAAGAAAAATTCCTCTCTTCTGTGCTGTACTGGTAAGAATTCACCTGGAATACCAGGTCCAGTTCTGGTTCCTGACCCACAAACATTATTAACATGACAAGGGTCTGCAGGGTCAAACAGCCTTGAGTTGATTATCAGCCTAAATTTTAATTGCCATTCTTTTCTGAGCACTTTACATCTTAATAGTGACAGTTCTCTGTTATTACATATGTAATACCACATTTAGCCACAGAAAAACATTTTTTAAAAAATTGTATTTGCTCTTATCAGGATGCTTTTTCTACAGCAGCCCAAAATTATTCTACCTGTGCAGTTACTCAGCATAAAATGAGCTTGGTGTGTCTTCTGTTTTCTCAACAAACAACCTGAAGCTGCCACTTTAATCCAGGCAATGTGCTACTGCTGGTGCCATCTCTGGCGCTCCTGGCATCATCTCTGGAGTTCACTGCTGTATTTGCACAAACCCCACCTCTGCACCCATCCTTTGAGTCCATTTTCTCTACACCAGAAATAACACTCTTCCTGCTACCTTTCATTTCACCACTACCTTCAGCTTTTTACTAAGTATCTATAACATGCAAGATTTTATTATGCTCTCGACCACTGGGCTTACGCCATCATCCATTTATAATTCTTCCACAAGCACTTATGCACTTAAGGTGTTTAAGTATTTATTTTAAACCCTAAGTTCTCATACTTTGTTAGGGTCCATAGGAGCCTGCAGCAATGATACGTATAAATAACACCTCATTCAATAAATACCTCATATGTGAACTATCCAACACCTCAGTGCCACTAAAACTCCTCCTGAACAGCACTGAGAGTCATCTTAGAACACCTTCAGTTCCTAGGAGGACTGTCAGAAAGTAAATTCTTTCATTCTGAGCTGCTAGTTTGCTTACCTGACAGCACACACCTACTCAAAGGAGAAAAATAATAGGAAGAATTATTAAGAACTTAAAAGCACTTTGCAAACAGAATCACAAAATTATTGTGGGTTGGAAGGGACCTTAAAGCCCATCATATTTCATCCCCTGCTATGAACAGGGACACTTTCCACAATCCCAGGTTGCTCTGAGCCCTGTCCAGCCTGGCCCTGGACACTTCCAGGGATCCAGAGGCAGCCACAGCTTCTCTGGGAAACCTGTGCCAGGGCCTCACCACCCTCACAAAGATTTCTTCCTAAAACGCCCACAGAACATACACAGCGTGTCATGGTTTTATTTTTAAGTATTATTATTTAACGAAAACAGTGAGGGCTAAGGAAATCTGCTTAAAACCCTGTTGCCACGTTCAGTAAGAAATGAAAGAGAAAATTCATATATAGCCAAGAGAAATTATAGAAAATAATAACAGGATGGTTTGGGTGGAAAAGAATGTTAAACCTCATGCCGTTCCATCCCCTTGCCATGGGCAGGGACACCTTCCACTACCCCAGGTTGCTCCAAGCCCCGTCCAACTTGGCCTTGGACACTTCCAGTGCAGTGGGGCACTGCCCCAGACGGGGCAGCCACAGCTTCTCTGGGAAACCTGTGCCAGGGCCTCACCACCCTCATAAAGATTTCTTCCTAAAACACCCACAGAACATACACAGCGTGTCATGGTTTTATTTTTAAGTATTATTATTTAACGAAAACAGTGAGGGCTAAGGAAATCTGCTTAAAACCCTGTTGCCAGGTTCAGTAAGAAATGAAAGAGAAAATTCATATATAGCCAAGAGAAATTATAGAAAATAATAACAGGATGGTTTGGGTGGAAAAGAATGTTAAACCTCATGCCGTTCCATCCCCTTGCCATGGGCAGGGACACCTTCCACTACCCCAGGTTGCTCCAAGCCCCGTCCAACCTGGCCTTGGACACTTCCAGTGCAGTGGGGCACTGCCCCAGACGGGGCAGCCACAGCTTCTCTGGGCCACCAAGAGCCGCGCTCGCTAGCTGCTCCAACAACCCATCCACCCCTATTCTTACAGCACACAAGAAACACCGCTGCACGAGCGAACCTCGACACAAACCCCTTCCCAAGGCACATTTACCCCCCTGTCCCCGTCGCCCCCTCACGGGACGCGCCCCCCGGCGCCGCCATGTCCCTCCCCGCGCCCCCGTCCCGCCCCTCAGCGCGCACGCGCCGCATCGGCCCCGCCCCGCCGCCAGGGCACCGCGCATGCGCAACGCGGAGCGCGGGGAAGGGGCGCGCGGCTGAGGCGGCGGCGGGCGGGAGCGGGGGACGAGGGAAGGAGAGGAAAGGAAACGGAGTTCCCACTTACCTGGCACCGCCATGCGCTGGGTCCTGCCGGGCAGCGCTTCGCCCGCCTGCGGCAGGCGGGAGGCCCAGTCGCCCATGCCGAAGGCAGAGCCGTGGAGGGTGCGGAGGAAGAGCAGGAGGTGGAGGCGGTGGCGCGGCAACATCGCCCGCTGAGGGGATGAGGGAGCCCCGGGGAGGGAGGGGCGGGGAGCGCGCCCCCTGCCGGGCGGCACGGCTCACCTCCCTCACGGGAGCGCCCTAGGTGCCCTCAGTGACTCTTCAAGCCGAAATGTCCCTTAGTGACTCTTTAACCCGAAATGTCCCTTTCCATGGGCTCTGCCTTCTGGGCCGCGTTCCTGGGAAGCAGCTCTGTGGAACGCTGCTTGCGCTGAAGTCTGCCCGCGGCGTTGTTCCCAAAGTTTTGGGACCCTCATGGAGTCGACGTCACCTCCACCTCATGTCCTCATGCGTGTGACATTCACCCTCTGGGCTGTCCACACTCCTGATTTTAGAGGGGGTTTTACAGATACATTTAAGAAAACACACTACACATTCCTTTCATGCAATAATGTGTTTTATTTCTGCAATTACCAGAGTGGTTTGGGTTGGAAGAGGCATTTAAGCTTATTTTGTTCTAACCCCCAATAATATGTATATATTTAATTGTTTTCCATGGCTTTTCTGGCTGTTAATTTTGACAGCAGTCTCCTGTGTTGTGCTTAGCCAATGTACTGTACCATCCCAATTTTGCAGAGTATTTTTTCACTGAATATATTTCAGAAAACATAAATCTCCTGGGAGAATTTTCTGCACCTACGTTTGCAATAAAAACACATAAAAAGTGATCTGAGTGTGAGTGCCTGTGGAAAATACCCTCTGTGGTTTTGGGGGTAATACAGCCCAAATTCATAAAATTGTAGAATGATTTGGGTTGAAAGGGACCTTAAAGTTTATCTCATTCCATCCCCTTGCCATGGGCAGGAACACCTCCACTGGACTATAGAAGAAACAGGATATTAATTGATTGCAAAATTTATCTGGGTGGGGTTTGAAAAAATTGAGTTGTTGGCTGAATAGCTGAATAGAGGGAAGATTATAAAAAAACCCACTAGTGCCTAGTCTGAGAGGGAGGTCAGATAATTCTCTCAAAAATTTGTCAATGACAGAAGCAGTTCCATTCAGTTTATAATCAAGCTAGGTTTTGCATGGATACTCCTGAGGCCTGGGATTTAATTTGTATGTATAAAGGTGTTGGATATTTACAGCAATATTGAGAATTCGCAGGTGCTCTTGAAACAATCTAGAGGAGTGGGAAAATCATGTTTTAGGGGTCAGGTTTTCTTCAAAATTAATAATTTAGATAGAAACAGGAGAAACAAAACTGTCCCACCTCAGCTTTTAGGTTCCCTGTTTTGTGTTTGAAAGGTGAAGGAAGTTCTCTTTGAGCACAGGTAGTCCCAAGATTGCAGCCAATTTTTTCAAGTTTTTTTACGTGAACAAAATTTCTGATTAATGGTAAGTAGAATTACTGAGGTCAGGACTGGAGAGGGTCTCAAAGGACTGGAGAGGTGACCTCAAAAAAACCTTGTAATAACCTGGAGAAAATCCATTGAATAATGAGTGAGTATAGAGATGTTTGTGATAAATATCTGTGATGTTTTGAGAGTACAAGTCAGTAAAAACCAGAAACGCTCAATAACAAAGTGTGAATTTCATTTAAAACATGTTTGCCTAATTAGTTACTCTCTCGTTATGGTCACGGTGTCAATTCCCAGCTCTTTCTTTGTAAGAAACCACTAAAGATGACGACATCCACTGGTTTTACACTGCCCATCTCTTCATTTTCACCACACCCCTCTGCCAGCGTGTTCCTAAAAAACGCACTGCACAGTGTCACAAGAATGGCAATGGAATTTTCCCCTCAGAATTAATGTCTCCACCTGCAAGCTTGATTTTTTTTTTGCCTCTTAGTGACCAGTTTTGTCTTCATTGCCATCTTTCCTGCGTGAACTGAGGGCAGTCAGAGGTGAGTGGCAGAAAAACAGGCTCGTGTTTGGCTGCTCAGCCTCACAGGTGAACTGGCTGAGGTGTTCCAGAGCCCTGATGTGCTCCAAAATTCCAGCTGCTGAAAAGCCAGCCTTGCCTCCACTCCAGTGATCCTGGCTGAACGTGCTGTCCTCGGGTGTCGATACTCTGTGTATTCCTTAAATCATGGGTGCCCTTTCCACTGCATTCATTCCTCCAGGAAAAATTGCTTCGTCACCCATCACCCAGTCGAGCTGCTTTGTTCGTGAGGCTGAAAACAGCAGAGGATTGGGATCCAGAGCAGTGACAGCAGGACTGCTGATGCTGGAAAATTACAGCTCTTGGGGGCAGGAATCAGCCTGGCGTTCCCTGTTTGCGTGGCACTTCACGCGCCCTGTCCCTGACTTGTCACTGAATCCCAAGTATTAAATGGTAATAAGCCACCGTGCCACTTAACAAATAAAAACTGATTTTCACAAGGGTTCAGTGCTTGTTGGCTCCATGGAAACAGAAGACTGTTTAAATTAGATAAATTCCGCTTATATTTCAGGAAAGTGTGGGCTATCCCCTTCCTCTTGTTGCAGAGGGTGAGGTCTGGGTGAGAGACTCTGAAAATTACACTCTAACTTTATTTAAAGTTTTCTTATTTTTTTACCTCTCCAAGCAAGCTGTAGGATGTGATTATTTTTTTATTTATGGTGTATTATGCTTCACACTTAAACATCGACTTTCCATGTACTAACACACTAAATTAAGAAATATATCAGGGAAAGAAAGCCTGGATTATGGCACCTACACAGTGCTTGCATTCCCATGTAATTATCACAGTATTCCCAGCACAGCAATTTTATGGCAGATGCTAAAAATTTTCCGTGAAGAAGGAAAAAGAGAGGAGAGAGAGAGAGAGCAGGAAGAAAAGGGACGTGGGCTTACCTCTCTCCTTTCAGCCAGGGCTTTGCGCAAATTCCTACTCATCCAGTCCTAGGAACTTGCTCAAAATACACACAATTTTTTTTCCAGGACCTGACATTTCCTATATATAATCCATCAGAGTTAAATTTCCTAGTCTTTGTGGTTTGAATAGATGCGTTTTTTCCCGTGTAACAAAATCTGCCGTATCTTGAAACTGATAAAGCCCTGTGTGGCCATCTCCGTGGAAATACAGGGATTGGGAAGGCAGGTTTGTGCTGCAGTGTGCATCTCCTGGAAAAGCAATCTCTTTTTTGTCTGAAAACATGCAGTGAAAGAAGATCCTCCACAGGCTTTAGTGGATTATTCAGTGCTTGATTACTGTTAAAAATATGCAGCTTATTTTTAGGTTGGCTTTGGCTCCCACCCGTCACAGCTTAGCTTATCTTCCCTGGAATGAAGAGATTGCTTTTATCCAGGTTTTGTTATCCAGACTTAGTGCTGCAGGCTGCGGTCATCCCTCAAGAACAGATAAACAGGACTGTGGGAGTTCATCACTGTCAAGGATGTTTTCTAATTCTCTTAAGTCATTGCACATCTCTGGACGCTGTTCAGGTTTTCAAGTGACGTATTTCCTGATTTTTTTTCCCTCCTTGATGAAGATGTGAATAAGGAATTCACCATTCTGGTGCGGCTCAGACCAAGCAAGTGCCAGTGTAATCTGGTTTCTTGATTCCTGGTTGGATGCCTTAATCTGTCCAAGAGCAGTATTAGACCTTCCAGCCTCACAGGATACATTGCTGTGACTTCTCGAGGGCTCCCAAAGGAATTGATTACCAAAGTATAGAAATGTAAAGGTGATTGTGGCAGATGGGTAGAAAATTGAGTTCTGTGCCTAGACCTTGTCACCATTGAAATCACTAATCCAGGCTTGTTCCAATCCCTTGTCTTTGTTGCTATTGCTACTGCAGTTTCTCCTCAGCTGCTGACAGAAATCATTTTCCCAGCTCTTCTCCATAGCTGATAAAACTGTCAAATAGTGAATCACAGAATCACAGAATATCCTGAGTTGGAAGGGATCCAACGACAATCATCGATCCAGCTCCTGTCCCTGCACAGACACCCCAACAATCCCACCCTGTGCATCCCTGAGAGCATTGTTCAAACACTCCTGGAGCTCTGGCAGCTTTGGGGCCGTGACCATTCCCTGGGGAGCTGTTCCAGTGCCCGACCACCCTCTGGGGGAAGAACCTAAAGCCCCAAGGTGGGAGGATTGTACCCAGGGTGTGCCCAGGGCTGCTTTGAGCACGGGGCTGTGTCTGTGAGTCTGGCACAGCCCTGCCTGTCCTGGCTCCCTGCCTGCTTCCCCTGGGGAAGGGCCTTGGAGAGTCCCCCTCCAGGACATCCTGCACTGCTGGCAGTCACTCAGGCCTGGGGACTTCTTGGTGCCCTTTGGGGCTTGGTGGCTCTGCTGTGGGGCTCAGCGATGCTTTTGCACCTCTTGGCTGCCATTTCCTGGGGCCCTCTGCACTCCCTTCCCACTGCGTGCAGACACAGACAGGTTATGGATGGAATTGTTTCAGTGGAAAAGTAGAACAGTGAACCACATCTACAGCTACAGCTACAACATCAAAAACACCCTGGATCCATCACCAAGCAATGTGAGCCCTCAAAAGGCTCAAAAGAAATGTGTAATCCCACATTTCTTCTGCTCCAGCTCTGCCTGTGGGAACCTTGAGCTTGCTGTCACCTCTGGGCAGAGAGTTCTTCTCCCTCTTCTTCCTTCACCTTTCCAGACTGCTGCCACATGTGGACACGCTGCCCTGGGGTGGTGGCACGTCTGTCCCTGCATCCTGCTCTGGCTCCTGAAATTTCCTGCCAGCGGCCCTGCCGTGCTCTGTGCTCAGGATGACTTTGGAGCTCTCTTCAGTGAGGGGCACTTTCCCAGGCAGGCAGAGCTGGGTGGTTTTGTGCTGGGGCTGGTGCCACTGGTGCCTGCAGAGTCCATGGGGACATTTGGAGCAACCTGGTCTGGTGGAAGGTGTTCCTGCCCATGGCAGGGGTGGAATGAGATGAGCTTTAGGGCCCTTTCCAACCCAAGCCATTCCATGACTCAGTGACAGGCACCTGCATTCTGGTGGCCCATCTGCCTGAGGTCAGAATTCACACTTTGCAGCCAGGTACCCTGTCACAGACATATTTTATGAAAAATCCTTTTGCCAGGATCTATTCTCCTGAGAAGCTGGGAAGCTTCAGCTTCTCCATGTTTTGCTGCTTTGGAATGTGATTTGGAGAATTGTTTACCCAGCAAGTGAAATTGTTTTCACTTGATGACCAATGACAGCCACCTGTGTTGAGGCTGTGAGCAGTCACAAGATTTTATTATCATTTCATTCCTTTCCTTTCTAGCTTCCTGATGGATCCTTTCTCTCTATTCGTTTTAGTATAGCATTTTAATATAATATAATATCAACATATAATAAATCAGCCTTCTGAAACATGGAGTCAAGATTCTCATCTCTTCCCTCATCCTGGGACCCTCGAACACACCCACAGTACCCCCAGCTTTAGCAGAGATCTCCTTCAACAGCGTGGCTTCTCACAGCTCCATGGATTTCCTAGGACTGAATTCCAAGCAGGTGAGGCTCGGCCCTGCAGCTTTTAAATGAAGATTTCCCACTGTGGTACAGAATACTCCGTAGGTCGTTTTCAGGAGAGGACAAATTCCTGGGCACATCAAGTGGCCGGTGCTGTGCACATCAGGTTAGATGGTCACTGGCAGTGTCCTAGCCTAAAATATGACATTTTAATACAGATTTCACTAGTTTGTGTCATCATGACACGGTGCTTTTTTTTTTTTTTTTTGTTAAACTGTAATTTTGGTAAGATATTTCTCAATAAATATTTTTTATTCAGTTCACTTTGGAGTTTCTATGGTTTTATCACCCTGAGCTGTGTTTTTGCAGGACAGACTTTATGAACATTTTTTCTTTTATTTAACTAGGAAAAATTGGAGACTTTTAAAGCAAATTTTAACCCCATTAAAATATTATATTACACACTGACTAACAATTCCAAAATAAATTGACTCTGTAGCACAAAATCCTTCACATTCTCCATCCTAAGTATCATTTTACATTCCCTACTCCAGATTTTCTATATTGATCTCATAGTCCTCAAGATTTCATCCCTCCCTTACCAAAACCTTTTTTCTTTCTGAACCCAAATTCCTTGCTCAAATATTTGTTTTTAATCACTGAAAGGCCGAAGTCCATTCACAAGCAAGTGGCTGAAGTATGTTAATGACTTTTATTTACTTAAATTACCATTAGTGAAGAAATGAGCATGATATTAAATTATCATTAGTGAAGAGATAAGCGTGAAAACAGATAAACTGTTAACTTTGGGGTAACATTTCACCAAGGCAACTGCTCTGCTGGAGGTACTGGTGGGATTGAGCTGGAAGATACAAGGGGATGGCGAATAACTGGGTTTCCTTTTTATCTCCCATAGTAAAGAATGATATCTTAAAAAAAAGCAATCAGTTCTAATTTTTGGCGGAAAATTAAGGATCACACCTATGCTCTGGTGCTGGTTCTAAATGCATTGCCTTGGCTTCATCAGTGGGTGTTTGTGTTCATTGGCACTGATGACTTTATAAAAACAAATGATAGAGTTGTTTATGCTGCCCTGCTAAAGAAAATAATCTGATTTAATGGTGCTGGTTTCCCAGTTAAAAGAAAAAAAAAAAAAAAAAAAAAAAAACAAAAAAAAAAAAAAGAAAAAAACAAACCAAGCAACTCCTGTGCTATGTGCTGTAATAAGCTTTTTATAAATGTGCTCATGTGGTGCTGAGCGGAGCCCGCTGTGCCGACACCATAAAACCGAGAGGGAGCTTCATCAGCTCTAAGTGCCATCGTATATTCCCTGCAGCAGCATTCCCCAGGATTAATAAAGTTTGTAAGAAATACACAGGCAAAAGATTAAAAATACATGCGTGATACTACCCGTGGTAATAAAAGCTGATGTTGTTTGGACTGCTTGTTTATTGGCTTGCCCTGGATGAGATGTTTTAAGGTGAATATGATTGAAGAGATGAGCTTTCCCTCAAGGCCCTGCTTTTCCCTGCCCAGCAGCTTCCCAGGGATGCTGGTCCAGGGCTGCTTCCCTGAGCCCTCTCGTGGGCTCCTTCCTCCACTGCAACAGCACATCCTGCAAACGAGGCATTTACTGGTCTCCAAGAAGGTGATCTTTATGGAATGTGAGCTGTCTCCTCATCTGCCTGCCTAAGGAAACATGTAAAAATAAAGCAAAATTAGTATTTCCTTAAAGGCATGAGAAATGTTTAGGGTTTCGACCACAAATACCCTGTTTTTGTTGTGGCATCCAGCAATAACAGTGATTATGGAATTGCAGCACAGGAAGCTCTTCTGGGAATAGATCTGCAGTGCAGCCTGTCACTGCTTGGCAAAATGCACTCAGGTGCTGATGGATATGGAAAGGTTGTGTATTTGAGATGGTTTCATTGAAAAAAATCATAATAAAGTGAATTAAGAGACACCTGAAATGCCTTCTGGCTTTAAAAAAAAAAATCAAGACATTTCCTGACAGCATCTGGATCCTTGAGGGAAATTAAATGCCAGGTAATATTCTGTTTGGAAGAAAATAAATTAACATATATATGTAAAATATATCTGATGCCCATTAGATTACCTTTAATAATCCATGGGATGTTGTGACTTTTGATTCTATTCTTTATTGGAATTGCTACACTGGAGGTTAATATGCAGTACTTACAGCAAGACACAGGTCCAGATCATTGAGTCATAGAATGGTTTTGTTGGGAAGGGACCTTAAAGATCATCCAGTTCCACCCCCTGCCATGTGCAGGGACACCTTCCACTATCCCAGGTTGCTCCAAGCCCTGTCCAGCCTGACCTTGGACATTTCCAAACATAAAACATCCTTAGGTATTTAAGTTCTGTTGATACTGTAGATATTTTAGTCCCAGGGAAATCAATGGGACTTTGTCACCTACTCTGGCGCCCAGGAGGTTACATTCCAAATGAGACAGAACTTCCCACAGTGGGGCTCTGAGCACCCTGGTCTAGTGGAAGGTGTCCCTGCCCGTGGCAGGGGATTGGACTGGATGACCTTTGAAAAGCTCCTACCAACCCAAATTATTCCATGATTCTGTGAAGGCCACAACGAGCCAGGTGCAGATGTTGCTTATTGAATTTGTTTTTTCATTGTGATGGGGTAGAATTGTGAGGCTGATTTGGAAACAGGGACATGAGGAGTATTAAAGTACAGACCATCCACAGGAGAGTGTCACGACAATTGTGGGGTGTTAGGCACCATAATGAGCCTGAGAGGGTTAGTAAGTGACACAGAGGATTGGGCTGTTATCAAAACAGATTAGAGAGAGGAATAGAACATGGGAGAGTGGGATATGGAGAGCTGCAGAACTGGGCATAACTTTTAGGGGCTGTCAACAGCAATATTTTCACGGACAAAGTGGGCAGAGCGTAACTTACAACCCATGTCCACAGATTAAGCAAAGCTTGTGACTTTCAGCAGCATTGTGCTTGGACAACCAAGCGTCCGGCAGCTGCTGTGAATAAAAATTCAACATTTGTCATATCTCAGTAATTGCAGTCCCTTGGTACCTTCTATTCTGAGTGTTGGAGGTTATAAATATTGTTGATGACTCAGCATTTGCTTTAGGCTTCTTGGGCTTTACCAGCCATGTTTGCATTCCTTATTCCCGTTGTCACTGTTTGTCAGTGTGAACCTTCACCCAAGTGGAGGAGATTTACAATGAATTCTGGGGGACATTTGTCTTTAGTTCAGTTTACACCAATTTGGACCTTTCTGTCATAAAGATTTCTAAAATGTATTTGCTTCTAATTGGACAATGCAAAAGAAGAACAAGATGATGCTGCTTTTACCTCTCTTTGGGAAGGGCATGTTCCTTCAAATATTTTCCAGGGTGGCTGGAAGGATACAAAAATCCTGATTTGGGGATGAGCAGTTCTGGCACAAATACCAAGAGACGACACTTCCATCCTTAAAATAAGCCCCCCGACATAAGTGATAATTTAATATACATCATGCCATCTGCTTGCAGAACTGTGCAAGCTGCTCCCAAAGAAGTCAATGGGAAATGCATTTTTCCTATTATTTTAAACATTCTGGGATCAATCTTGATGTCACAAAGGCAGGCAATAGTCACCTTTCCCCAAAGACAAATACAGCTTGTCACTAGAGAGAATAACCACTGCTGCAAACCCACCATTTCTCCTCCTCCTCCTCCTCCCTCTGCCCTTCCCAACTCTTGGGATGAAAACACAGAGTGCTCTGCCAGTTAAAAAAGCAGATGGGGAAAGGAGAAGGTTTCAGAGCTACAAAGCACAGGAGCCCTGGCAGCAGCTTTTCCCTTTATCCACTGTGAGCTTCCATCTTGGAAACTTTTACTGATCTTGACCTGACCTACAGAAACGTGTCAGCAGCATTTGAGGCTGGAGGAAGGACTCATTTCACTGTTTTCCCTTTATTCCAGTTTATACAAAGGCTGGGTCAACCCTTGCAGAGGTATTTTTGTGCATGGGTCTTCTGCTGCTTCACTGCAGGCTCATTGGAACTTGGGAACACAGCACAGACTCCACTGAGGAGTTTTCTCTTTCTGATTAAATCACTCTCAAACATGTAGAAAAATGGGAGATTGATGCTGACTCTTCCCCAGCTGCTCGCTGCTGATGAACCTGCATCTCAGGCATTTGCTCAGATGGTCTCTGGATCTTGGGCTGTGAAATTATAAATGTTCCCTGCTCATCTCCTTATAGCAAAGGAGCTCCCTCCCTCTTTCTTCAGCTCAAGTGTGCAGTTTAGTCAAATTCCCCTCTTTTCATGTTAGTGCTGTTCCACCACTCCCATCATCCTTATTCTTGTCATTCATACTTTTCCAGCTACCCAGCATCCTTTTTGAAGGGGGAGAAAGGAGACTCAAGCAGCACAGACTTTTCAAGTTGCAGAGGAACCAAGATGTAGAGACATGCAAAGCAATCCTGGTTGGAAGGGACATTTTGATGTCTCCATTCAAATCGTAGAATCGTGGGATCATGGTATGGTTTGGGTTGGAAGGAACCTTAAACCTTATCCAGTTCTACCCCCTGTCACGGCCAGGGACACCTTCCGCTATCCTACGTTGCTCCAAGCCCCATCCAGCCTGACACTTCCAGGGATCCAGGGCAGCCACAGCTTCTCTGTTATAATTCCAAGCAACTTTCTTTGCCCAGTCACTTCAAGTTGCTTTGGTGCTCTTTGATCCATCCACTACGGCCTGCGGATCAGAAGTTACTCATTTTACACCCTGCCCCTTTCTTGGCCCTCCACACTGCCTGGCAGGCTTCCTAATCCACTCGTGTTTGTAAAAGGATTGATAATTCAGTCCTTCTCTTAGAAAGTAGTTCTTCAAATCTCTTAGTCTACCTTTTAATAGAATGCCTGCTCTCTATTTTATCCGTGTTTGAACACGAAGTCTTCTTACTTGTAACAGCCTCCTTCGCTCTGATCTTTAATTACAGTAGCTTTCTTCTGGTCTTTTTAAAAGTCTTTTTTGATACACTCCGAGTATTTTCTCTGAGCCTCTAATACGGTGTCTTTAAACAATATCTCTGCTGCTTGCAAACATTTCACCCTGTCGTGGCTCGTACTAATTTCCTTTGAACGAGTCGCCTCATTTTTCGTTGGGCTCCTTTTTAAATCCAGCGCTGTGCTTGGTGATATTTTTGGCTGCCTTGTTCCTATGACTATACTAGAGCTCAGCACATTATGGCTCTTCTCCTACAGAGTCTCTCTTTGATAACACCATAATGATCCTGGGCTGCACAAGGAGTTCTTTCTCCAATGATAAATCTCCAAGGGGTGTTTGTTCACAGGTATCTAAACATTTACCCTCAGTATCCATTATATTTATCCATTGTACATGAACAAAAGGTTTCCCCTTTTTATTGCATCTTGTGTACCCACATTCTCTTTGGGCTCCTCTAGGACACCTCAGGCAGTGGCACTGCCCTGGCCAAGCCATTGAGGAGTAGGTCTGTTGTTGCCCTATTCTTGGCTCTTGCCCAAAGAGATCTTCACCACTTCCCACCGTGTCTTTCTCACCTTTCATCATACCCTTCACTCCAGAACAAACAATCCTTGGCCAGGATTCAATTTCCAGACAAACACCATCCTTTATACTCACACCAGGGCACTTGTACATCCAGGAGGGATGAGCTGAAGGTCAGGAGAGCATCTTCACAGCCGGGAGCTGGAGTCTGGACGCTCAGCAAGGAAAGGACATTGCCTGGAGGGTGGGAGATGCTGCTTTTAATACACTTCACATAATGACTCTGAAAACTGGGCTCTGAGCAGCCTGGTCTAGTGGAAGGTGTCCCCGTCCATGGCAGGGGGTTGGAAGGGGATGAGCTTTAATGCCCTTTCCAACCCAAACCACTCAGTCATTCCCTGATATTATATCATACATATTATATAACTTTATGTTCCTTTATATCTATATTTGATCCTGTTTTATGTGCACTTGCTCATGTTTTAGGGGACTAAATTTTTCCTCAGCCCTACTTTTTGGGGGCATTGATCAACAAACCCCTGTGGCATTGTTGATCTGCAAATTCTGGAGGAGCACGAGGCCCTGCTGGGATCCAGGCATTGTCCTCTGCATCCCATGAGAGTGGAGCCGCTGATGTGGGAATAGAGTTGGAAAACATTCTGATGCCAGGAGCTGTGTGTACTTGCTGCAGAGCTTGTACAGGTGTGCTAATGAGAGGCTTTGCTCATCACAAGCCTGAGACCTTGGAGAATATCAGTAAAAATGCCAATTTGCATGTCTTGGGGTTAATTGAGGAAATCTCCGATGGAAAAATCTTGCTGTCACTTCGGAAATCGGTTCTGAATACAAATTGTGTGTCTCCATTGGATATCAAGAAATCTTTTCAACTTTGCAAACCTGTAGGAACAAGGAAGGTTGTTGGCTCCCAGAAGTTTTCCTCAAAATTTCAGACATTTTTTATCTGTGTTGACATTAGCAAGGGACGCCTACACCCAGCATGGAGAATATGTGGGATCCTCCACCAAACAAACAAGAAAGGGGATGAATATTTTTTCAGATATTCCCCAGGCCACGTGTTTTTCATAGGAAAAGACACATTTCTGCATGCAAAATACCAGTTCTTTTCAAGTGGGCAACACTCTTATTTTATGACTGTCCTCTAATCCAAGTTTCTTGCATATAAAAATAATTACTGGATGTTTTTATCTTTGCTTGAGCTAAACAGTTGTTTGACAAGACGCAGTTGTCTCATTGAGAAACAGGGAAGCAGAGAACTGGTTCATTCACCTGATCCTGATTAAGAATCAGTGCAGGTTTTTATTATCCTCAGATCACAATGTATTTTCTCATCACCTGGTCTTCCAGGGGGGTTTCTTTCCTTTTACGACTGTTTTATTATATGCCACTATAAGATTACCACCAACAGTGCAAGGCCCAACCAGAAATCCCGAATATTTCTCCATTTAATTGCAAATGTTTTGTGATGCTCTGATCATTCCATCAGCCATTGGGGGATTTTATAAATGTCTTGCTCCACATTATGTCTGTATAATTAACTACTCTTGTTGAAACACCTAATTTTTGGAGGAGTTTATGGAAGAACACAAGGGAGAGGCATGGGTTTGATGCTGATTTTAAATGAATTATTCCTTGCTTTTCAAAGTTTGCTTTTAGTAGTTTTGACATTCAGTCTTTCTTTTTTTAAACTAGCATGTCCTATGGAACAAAAAGATAAAAAATTAATTAGAAAAGACAAGAAAAGAGAGCAAAAAGGCCAAATTTTCCCGTCAGCAAAAGTTTCTTAAAACCAAACTCAGTTTCTGAGTGTCCAGCAGAACAGGAAAGTTTTACCAAATTCACTTCCCTTTCTCCAGTTTCCTCATTTGAGCATTCCGATGGGGCTGTGCGACGCTGCTGATTTCAACGTGTCACAAGGGGTGTAATTAAAAGCAGAATTCTGCCTTGATTATGGCTCTGATACGTGCCCTTCCCAGCAGTTGGAAGATGATGAGCTCTAAAACCATGGAACCATGCAAAGCACTGCGGATAATGCTGCATGCCGTGGTACGGATGAGTGACAGGACACAAGGACATGGCCTCTAGCTGTGCCAGGAGAGGGTCAGGTTGGACACCACGAGGAATTTCTTCGTGGAGAGGGTGGTCCGGCATTGGAAGGGGCTGCTCAGAGAGGTTTAGAGTCCCCATCCCTGGAGGTGTCCAAGGAATGACTGGACGTGACACTCAGTGCATTGGTCTGGGTGACAAGGTGGGGATGGGTCACAGCTTGGACTCAGTGGTCTTGAAGGTCTTTTCCAACCTACATGTGCCCTCATCTGGCCAAAGAGGCACCTGTGGGGGCAGAAAATCTTGGGATGAAACCCCAAGGGGGGTGCCAAAGCCATGTCTGGGGTTGGCGTCATTGCTCCAGTGTTCTCCTGGGTAACTCCCAATTCTGCAGACGCAAGAGAAGCTGTGGCTGCCCCTGGATCCCTGGAAGTGTCCCAGGGCAGGCTGGATGGAGCTTGGAGCAGCCTGAGATAGTGGAAGCTGTCCCTGCCCATGGCAAGGTGGGATAAGATGATCTTTAAGCTCCCTTCCAGCCCAAGCCATTCTGTGATTTTGTAGAACACACATCCATGAAGTGGGGACAAGCACACAGTGTTTTTTCCCTTGCAAAGGCAAGGGGTGTTGCAAGGATAAATAAAATTAATTACTGCCTGAAATAGTAAAGATACAATGGGGAACTGTACAATGAGGACAGGTTTCAAGATCTGTCACAAGCTGCTGAAGGAGAAATAAAAATCTATTTTTTTCACCAGGTTTAACATGGGAAAAGCAACCTAGGCAGTCGCTTTTGAAGAGAAATTAGGAACAAAAGAGAACACATGTGGTAAAATGTTATAATAGTCAGAGCCAGAAGATCCTACTCATTTCCTGTAGGAGGAAAGTCACCAAGAATTGGAGAGGGGAAAGCCCACATGATTAAAGGAAGAACAAGATTGACTTCTCCCTGACTGACAGTCTCTGCTGTTCTGTTCCAAGACTGCTGTTCCCAAGGTAGTACAATCCAGCCAAAGATAAAGCTGTGGGAAGGCAGAGAGAACATCAAAGATTCGCTCACTGATGGAAGAAAGAGGTAGAAAATTAAATCTCAGGTGGCAAATGAGGTTTCCACCCAGGCTAAGATTGACCAGCAAGACGACCCTAGAAATGAGATATAAAATAGCAAGTGCAAGACTGGAAAAAATGGGGTGTTATGGGTGTGTTTAACATGTGCCACACACAGCTCTGGCGGGGTGTTGAGCTCCATTTCCACCTCTAGTCACAATGTGGGTATGAGCTGGATGAAGCCACAGCAAAGCTGCTGCATCCTCAAGTTTTATGATAAAATGAATCCTTTGAAAAAGATATGTTTCCTTATGTACTCTTTATTGTGAAATGACTTTAAAGTTTCAATGTTTTTGTGTGTGTGTGCGTCAAAATCAGCTTATGTAGTTGTGTTTACGTACAGTCAAATAAAAAGATGTGTAAATATTTGTAGAAATAGATATTTTTGCTTTCACCCATCTTTACTTTTATATACAGCTTTATGTGTTGAGTCTCACACATGGAACTCATTTCTTTGCCAGACCTTAATTTTCTCTAACCACAGACCTGTAAGTAAATTTTCTAGGACCAGGACTGAATTTTCAAAGGAGGCTCGCCATGTCCCAGAGCCATAAAGCCATGAGCAGAAGCTGTCTCAGGACCTCGGTGTGCTGTGTCTCCTGAGACCTGCAGTGTCCCCCTGCACTGGGTTGAGGCTGGGATGGGTAGCACCAGCCTCTGCAGCTTTTCTGTGGCATCAAAAGAGCACTTGTTTTTCCATATCTTATATAGGAGCCTTCCCACTTACAGATTTCACAGTCCAGGTATTTGAGACTTTGCTGTCATGAAAAAAAATATGAGGCTTTCTTTTCAAACTCAACAAATCTGTGCTGTTACAACACATCCGCTAATCAGTAAATTGGTGGGATGGACAAGCCGGTTTGCCCTCACATTCCTTCCTCTCAGGGAGGGAAGCCTTTTAACTCCTTGTGCTGAAGCTGTTGAGATGGGTCTCTAATGGGCCATATGTTCCTGGAGCTGCTGGGAGAGCCCTGTGACCCAGCCCTTGCTCCATCAATTAATCCCTCACCTTCCTTCTCACTGACAAACTAAATGGGAATGAACAAAGGCCAGAGAATAGCTCTTTGCCCTGAGGCCAAGTGGTACTGAGCTCCCTGTCCCCAAAACAAGGCTGGCTATGTCCACACCATTCCCTGGGAATGAGCCCTGGCCCTTGGCTGTGCCTGAGGAATTTTTGGGTCAATGTTAGTTGGCACAGACCAAAACTAGGCCTGGGAACATGCTGACCATTTCTCTGCCCTCACAGCCTTATAACCCAGCACCACAGGCCTCACCTGGGCCTCCCCTCCCAGGCTAAAGGGCCATGTTTATTTTAATTTAATATTCAAATGCCAAGTAAAGCTGAAAAACTTCCAATTAGGAAAGATAGTGCATCTACAACACATCCTGGGGTCAAAGCTCTGCAGAGAGTTGGGGGCTGAAACTCTTCAGAAAAAGGAGGGCATCAATCCGTGGTATCCAGCATCCTGATAGAGAAACCCATTCCCAGAATTAATGGAATAAAACCATCCAGTTCTCTGGACTGTACCGATCCTGACTCACTAAAACCATCCTACTAGATTGAACCTCTGAAGTGGGACTGATGGGGGAAACCTAAAACATGAGCCATGACAGGTTCAGTGCCCAATCTCATAAACTGGATTTAGTAATGGCACATCTAATTAAACCATTAGACCCATGAGATTACCCAAATCCCTTTGAGAGTCTCGTTCATATCTCCCACTCCCAGCCCCAATGAGAGAATCACACAGATAAAGCAAGGCATTGCTGGGGGCTGAGGCCTTGTAGAAGTGGCATTCTCCAGGCCTGTCCTGTTACCAAAATCCACAGATTCCCTGTAGCAAGGTACCTCTTTCATCTACCCTTTCAGCTGTGCCTGGGGATATCAGGTTGGATATTAGGAAGATGTTCCTCACCCAGAGGGTGTCAGGCACTGGAGAGGCTCCCCAGGGAATGGTGACATTCCCAGGGCTGCCAGAGCTCCAGGAACATTTGGACAACGCTCTCAGGGATGCACAGAGTGGGATTGTTGGGGTGTCTGTGCAAAGCCAGGGGTTGGATCAATGATCCTTGTGGGTCCCTTGAATCTCAGGATATTCTGTAATTCCAACTCTGTGGTTCACCCTTTCTCTCCCCACCAAGAGCTGGCAGAGCTGTTGTGGGTGGGGCAGGACAAGGGGACCCCCAGCATTCCTGGCTGTGTGACAGAACAGTGGGTACCCCAAAACTGCAGCCCTGGAGACGTTCCAAGAGCAGAGCCCAGGCCTGTGTGCAGCCAACAGAGCTGACCGGCCAGAGACCCTGAGTGACCCTGGTCCTGTGAGCTCTGTGGTGCCGCTGTGGCAGCCAGAGCTCCCCCATGGCCCAGCTCCTGCAGCCCAGGGATGCAGTGTGGGGACATTCCCAGCCCTTCCTGCCCTGACCCTCTCCCTCCTCCTCCTCCTCCTCCTCAGTGCCCTCAGTGTCTGACCCCCAGCTTTGGCTGTGTCCTCGCACAGGATCAGCCAAGCCCCCCCAGCAGCCCTGTGCCCCTGCCAGCTGTGGCCCGTGGGCTCAGCAGGGCACAGCCAGCACCCCTTGGCACACATCTGGCCACATCTGGCCAGGGCAGACCTTTGAGAGCTCCTGTGCCAGGCCCTGGGGGCCCTGGGTGATCCCAGAAGTGTCCCCACCCCAGGGCAGCGTGTCCACACGTGGCAGCAGTCTGGAAAGGCGAGGGAAGAAGAGGGAGAAGAACTCTCTGCCCAGAGGTGACAGCAAGCTCAAGGCTCCCACAGGCAGAGCTGGAGCAGAAATGTGGGATTAGGCCTTTTGAGGGCTCACATTGCTTGGTGATGGATCCAGGGTGTTTTTGATGTTGTAGCTGTAGCTGTAGATGTGGTTCACTGTTCTACTTTTCCACTGAAACAATTCCATCCATAACCTGTCTGTGTCTGCATGCAGTGGGAAGGGAGTGCAGAGGGCCCCAGGAAATGGCAGCCAAGAGGTGCAAAAGCATCGCTGAGCCCCACAGCAGAGCCACCAAGCCCCAAAGGGCACCAAGAAGTCCCCAGGCCTGAGTGACTGCCAGCAGTGCAGGACGTCCTGGAGGGGGACTCTCCCAGGCCCTTCCCCAGGAGAAGCAGCCCTTTGATGTGGGAGCCAGGATCACCAGGAGTTTTAGTTTGAATGTCAAATGTTTTTATTCACCTCCTGGTTTTTGCAAATGCTCCATGTTTTTCAAGGCTCATAGAATCCTAGACCAGTTTGTCTTGGAAGTGGCCTTTAAGATCTTCTAGCTCCAACACAGCCCTCCATGGGGACAGACTCCTGCAGTATCTCTGCAAGTGCAGGAGATAAAAAAGTTCCTTCAAAAATGAAAGTTGTTTTTTTCATGCAAGGAAATAACAGATAGTTCTTGGGAAAAGGTCCCAGGATTAACCTTAAAATTGTGATATGTGCAATGAAATCATGGGCGGTAGTGACTTCACCTTTCTGCCTGGGTAGGACACTGTGTTTTTCATATCCTAAAGGTACAACAGTAAAATATTTCAAAAAGAAAATAAATGTAATGTATTCATAATTGCTAATGTGATTGAGAATGTACATTTAAGAAATGTAATGGCATAAACCTGAAGAAATCTAATTCTGAAAGGAAGCTGTCTAAATTTAGAGTGATGTAGTAATAATTAATCCATTTAGCATTCCATGCTGGTTTCAGCCCCAGGAATGACTAAACAGAGGACTGCCCCCAGCTTAGGAGGGGTAAGGAAAATGGAAGAGATTATTTATATAAATATATGGGTGCTTTTTCTGCCAAGTCAAAACAGATCATTTCTGATCATCTCCAACAGAGATATTTTTTCCAGGTCAGTTCACACTCTGGGTTAGATGAAAATGCTTTTCAGCAACGTGAGGGCTAAACTAGACCACTATCCCAGGTTCCTCCAAGCCCTGTCCAGCCTAGACCTGGACACTTCCAGGGATCCAGGGGCAGCCACAGCTTCTGTGGGAAAGCTGTGCCAGGTCACAGGGAAGAATTTCTTGCCAATATCCCACCTATGGTTTTGTTGGAGGTGTCCCTGCCTGTGCCAGGGTGTTGGAACGAGATGAGCTTTAAGGTCCCTTCCCACCCAAACCATTCTGAGATCCTGGGATTCTCTGGAGCATCTCATAAAGGGAATGTGTGAGGGAGATGAGCCTGTTCAGCCTCAAGGAGAGAGGATTGAGAGGGGATCTTATCCATGCACACAAATGACTTAATGGCAGCTCTCCAGAGGATGGGCCCAGGCTCCTTTTGTGGTGCCCAAAAACAGTGTAAGGGGCAATGGATACAAACCAAAATATTTGGAAGTTCTATCTGAATACGGGGGAAAACTTTCTTACTCTGAGGGTGAGGGAGCACTGGAACAGTCTGCCCAGGGAAGTTGTGGAGTCTCCTGCTCTGGAGATACTCCAAAGCCACCTGAATGAGACCCTGCGTGACCTTCTGCAGTGACCCTGCTCTCGCAGAGGGGTGGCACTGGGTGGTCTCTGGAAACTTCTGTCAATGCCAACCCTCCTGTGATGCCATGGAGAGAGGCTCTCAGGCCTTAGTCCTGGGGAGGAAAAAACAAAACTACAACAACAATGAAAAATAGCCAAAACAAAACCAAGCAAGAAAAAAGAGTCATAGGGATCATGGGACATAAGCAGAGGCAGAAATAAAATCCATTATAATTTCTGGCCTTTGAATCATGGAAATCATAATATAAGCAATGCAGCAGGAAGTTCTTGTTTAATTCAGTGGATATCAAGGACTTCTCAACTGAACAGCATCAAATCCCAGTCCTTTTGCTTTCTGTCAAATATTCAGCCTGTTGTTTAACTATTTTTGTTCTTATTATTTATTTTTCCCCCTGCTCCTTACAAAATACCTGATAATTGTTTTCAAAACCTACTTAAAGTCTGAACCAAAAAGTTAGTGAAATGTTGAAATGTCATACACATCTCACTGAAACACACACAGCTCCATCCTCCATGAAGCTTGCAGTGAAAAGGAAGCAATTACATTGCAGGATTGAAGACTAAAGCATCACCTGAGTGTCTTGTCATGCAGAGCAGGGAACATGGAGACCCCAGAGGCAGAGCTGTCACCTGAATTGAAAGCATTCAGTGTCAAGGGACATTACCCTGAGGGACAGGAGACAAGGGAATTTTTCTCTCTGTGTTGGTCAGACATGTGAAGCTGTGGGGCCCTGGTCCAGGTGTGCAGGAGCTGGTGAATAACAATCAGGCTACACTTGAGCTGTCATTGGCCCTGGGCAAACTCTTCCCATGAAAATATCCACTGGGAAGCCCCAGGACTGGAACCATATCAGACACTGTGACAGGGAGGTCTCCTGGGGGACTGCCATGCTGGGATGAGCATGATCCTGTTGGCCTCTAAAAAGAAAAAGGGTTTGAAATCTAAGATGTAATACATATATACATATATTTACATACACATCCATCTCACTCTGTTTGCATAAATACAATCTTTTTTTTTTTCACATTAAACCCTTTCTTCCTACCCAGCCTGGCCTTCAGGTGCTCTAAATGTGCCAGGGTTGTCTGAGCTCTGCTGGCTGCGGACATGAAGCCACAGGGAGAAGGCAGCAGCAATGAATGCGGCTTCGCTGGAATTACGTAATTACTTTCTTCAAGCTAAAAGTATTTCAAGTGTTTGATTGCCAGTGCTACATAACAATCTGGAATAATTATATAATTAGCAAGAAATTGCAGCTCCCATTAGGTACTTAGAAGAAGTCAGATTTAGGTTTGATTTTTTAAAAAGGTGGGAAGTTGTGCACATGTGGGTTTTTTGCATAACGATATGACCTCGAAGAAGTTAGGGAGTTGATTTTTTTCCTTTCCATAAAGGAACATTTCAGTGTTCATTTAGAAACTAGATCAAATAAGACTTGCTTGAGAAGACTGAGAAATCTAGTGAAATTGGTGATTAAAAAGTTCATTAGGATTAATTGCATTTAATTGTTACCAGAAAGCTTGCCAGGATAGGTAATATTTGATTTCAATACCCTTTTGAATAGCAAAAGACTTGGATTAGCTCCAGGGACAGTCTGCCTGGGGAGAAGGCCAGAGAGTGGTTAGGGTTGGAAAGGACCTTGGAGATCACCTAATTCCAGCTGCCATTAGAGATGGGAGAAGAAACCAGGTCTGACACCCAGATCATGATTGTTCCCCTCTGTTGGGAGCTGCCCTCTGACACAACAGTGTTATCTGGTACTTCATATCCAGGGCTGGAGAAAAGGGCTATCACATCCCTGCCATATTGCTGATCCTGTTGTTCAAGTGATCAGCATTTCATTCATTAAAGCCACTGGAGCCTTGCCATCAATATCAGCCAAATTTCCTCCTGGAGTGAGCTCCCGACTCTTCCAATGACAAACAATTTTATACAAAAAGAAAAGCAACATGAGAGGTGGAAAAAAACCTATGCATTTTCCACCCAGATGTGCAAAATTAAGCTCCTGCCTAAATAACCTCTTTTAAAGTCTTGAGCAAGGCCCAGGAGATATAATTGATTTGGATTTTTTAAAAGCCGGTGCCAATTTCATCAGAAAGATGCCTTGTGCAGCTCAAACCCACCGGGAGCCAGCATGAAATAATGGAATGGTTAAGTAACTTATTATGGACAGCAAGGAGAATTTGTAGCAGAAACTGTCGGCATGTCATTCCAGTGCCAGGGCAGAGAAATCAGTTCTAAAATTGATTTCATTTTTTGGTGATGCAAAAAAACAGCGGTGCCAGACAAAGGGAGATGGGGCAAGTGGAATATTCCTCTTGCAACACCAAGCTGCTGAAGGGGGAGAGAGCAGTGAAACAATGGGAGAGGAGGGAAAATGGCTCGAAGAGCTGCATATGAGACTGAAATTATACTGCAAACTTTGGAAGCTCCGCTGTCACGTGGAAAAGTAATTTAGTAGCCGGGCAGACAGAGGACTGAGCCTCGGCTAAATGCAGGGCTGAGCAAGCCTCATTGATTCCCATGGAAGGCAGCAGTGGAGGTAGACAGATCCTGCACTGGGGCCACAAAAATAGGGAGCATCTTGGCACAGGGATGGGATGGGCACCAGCATCCTGTGCCACGTGTGTGGCACCAACCTTTCCCCACCGCCAAGCCCTGGCAGTGAGATTGTGCCCAATGTGGGATGGGAGCTGCTGCTGCTCCCTGCACAGATTTTACAGCTGCCTCCCAACAGTCAAAAACAGGGGGGAAAAGCAATGAATTCTACCAAGGAGAAGGAATTTGATGGTGGAGGTGGTAAAGCGGGGAATGGCTTTGGGAGATAACCGGTGTCACGCCGTAGCGGATGTAAATCCCCGCAGCCGGCTCTGGCCGTTTACACCGTGAGGATCCAGCCCTTTGTTCCCCGCAGACTCCGGGATTAGGGAAAATGAAAGGGATAAAGAACAGCCCTCCTGAAGCTGCGATTCACCCGCACGTTAATGTATGCGCATAAAGGAGCGGCCACCCGGGCCAGGCTGCGCTGAGAAAAGATGCGAAGGTCATTCAGGAGCAGATGTCACCTTAGCAGAAAACAAAGCAGTAAAATGAACAAGCCTCAATGGACCAAATGCCTTTTCAGGCAGGCTCCAGAATCCGTGTTCCAGTAACAGAAATAAATGTACAGGGAGAAAATGTGTGTGTTTGTTTCTTTCTCTCGCGGCAGTAGAATCACGTCCCCACGTCTGGGCAGGAGCTACTTGAAATAAAGCTAGAACAACGCTTATCTCTTATCAGCACTCGGGATTTGCAATAATGAAAAGATTTGCATAACAAATGCTTCTTCTCCTTCGGGTTGGGATGGAAGTATTAATTTCCCCTACTTTTCTACCTTTTTTTTTTTTTAAATATATCCACCTTCGAGCCAAAACACAAACCTTTCTACTTTATAACCACTCCTCAACCCTTGTCTATGCTGACTTGCTCCTGCTGCAGTTTGGGGATTGAAAGAAACACATTTTTGGCCTCATTTATATCCTTACAGGCTCCTTATGGCTTCTATACACTTGCAGAGAAAATAAAGACAAAAGGCCTCATTCATCCCTCACGTGGCCCCATTTTACACCCGTGCCACTCTGCTTCTTCAGAGCTGGGGAGGTGAGAGAAGGATCCTCCCCGAGTAGTCAATTAATTATGAAGTCAATCAGGAGGTAAATATATGCATCAGCATCGGCGAGGGCTGGAGGGGATCTCTGCTGCTGTATCACAGCGTCTCTCTGCACATCAGCCTGCTCTGCCCTTTGATCATTTATGCTGCAGCCGGGCCCCCTCCTGCGAGCGCGTGTTGGAGCTCCCGAGCTTTGTGCCTCGGCGACGGGAAGTGCTCAGTGCAGGGAGCCAGAGGGATGGATGGATGGATGGATGGATGGATGGATGGATGGATGGATGGATGGATGGACGGACATCCAGAGGCTTTCCAGGATGGTGGTCAGACTCGCCTTGCCCCAGAGTGGAAGGAAATAGGCTCAGTGGATGTTTGACTCAGCCCTTCATCCCACTGAGGCCCTTCCAGGACCTTCCCAGGCCATGCACCAACACAGAAGCATGGGAGAGTGATCAACACAGAAATGTTGGAGAGTGATCATTTACAGCCAGGATATGTCTGAAACTTGATGTGGGTCATGTCAGATCCATGAAGTTCCCCACTTAAGCCACAACTGCTTCTTCAAGATTTCGCAGTCATACTGATGCATTATTTTTTCACCAGGTTCTTGGAAAAAGTCTTCTTCCTCTGTGGAAGTGGAACTGCTTTCCTAATATCTAACCCTAAATCTTCAGTCTCCAAATAAAACCTTTTTCTTCCAGTCCTTTTCCTGGGGAACAACTGCATTTGCTCCAGAAGCGCATGCACACTATGCAGGCTCTTCTCATGCCACATCATTGTATTTCCTGTTGGGTAGCAAAAAAAAACTCCAAAACCCTTTTTTTCCCCCTTTTCTTTCTCTTTATTCCTACATCAGCAAAAAGTATAAATCAAGTGTCAACCTAAACTGACAAAGCTGAATTACACCTGTAACCTCCTGCAAAATCATCATTTTACTGACTTTATAACCAAGGCTGGCCAAGCTGACTGCAGGAATTTTGAGCTGTTTTCCCTGGTCACTTAGGACGAACCTCCATGAGCCTTCTCTGGAAAACTCATTAGAATTTGTAGCATTGATATTGTTTTCCCAGATAATGAGACTGTATTCTAAGATCCCCACAAAATCCAAGATAAAGGCCAGAAGTCAGTATATCACCCATGTGAACATTACTGTGGAAAAGCATCTATTTCTCCCCAAGAGAGGAAATTAAAAATTTTACCATTCTTTCCAGTTCATTGTGCTGGAACAGTCCATATTAATGATATCCATAGGTCAAAAAGGAAAAGGGGGATGCTTCCTCATTCATGGACATTATGGAGAAAATTTAACAGGCCTTTTATTTATTTATTTTTCTTTATTTAGGACATTCATGCATGCCATCTCTTATTTCAGGACACAGGGCTTTTTAATTAGGGCATAGGCTTTGAAACAAATGCACTTTGGAATTCTTGAAGAAATAAAACCAGAGGACCTCAAACTAAAATGACAAGGAATTAAAAATTTATATGATTTTCCCCAATTTTGAAATTGTTGGGCCATTGCCATCACTTTTTTTAACTTAAAATAGAAGAAACTTTTTTCCTTCCCTAATAGGGTGGTGAATCTCTGCAACATAACAAATAATTGTTAGGTTTTGAAATTCCACACTTAGTTAAAGTCTAATTCAGTATCCAGACGCCATTCTGCCATGACAATGTCCATGACTGACTTCCACATTCCTAACTACTAAGGGAGAAAAAGTCAGGTATTTCTGTCTCCAATGTGGCTGTTTGGTCATACAAGAAATGATGCCTGTCTCCCTCAATTTCTCCTCTTGACAGTGAAGTGCTGAACAAAAAGCAGGAACAAAAAGGATCAGCATTAAAAGTTAATGCTGTAGGATTCAGCTTTTGTGTCTCACTTACAGGGGAGGAATTACAATGACAGGTGAATTGATCTGGTTTTCCTGCCCAGGGATGGGTGACAAGTTCAAAGAAGTTATGGATAGTCTAAGGATCTTCTTCCAGAGATCTTCAGAGTAGCATCACAGAATGATTTGTGTTGGAAAAGCCTTCCAAGATCATCCCAACTGGTAACCCAGCACTGCCAAGCCCACCTAAACCATGTCCTCAAGTGCCACATTCAAATAACTTTTGAATACTTCCAGGGATGATTGCAGTTGTGCAGTCTCAATCCTTCGGTGTTTTTAAGACCTAACTGGATGAGCAACCTGGTCTAAATCTGGAGCTGACCCTTCCTGGAAAAGGAGGTTGGACCAAAGACCTCATAAATGCCATTTCAGCCCAAATTTGCCTACAATCTAGCAAGACAACACCTTGTTAATTTTCCTTTTTTAGCTTGTACCCCTCATACTCAAAACTGTCCCCACCTTTAAGCAAGGGACTCTGGTACTGGTTGATGACCTGGGATATCCCATTTCAACCCCTACTTCACCTGACTTTCCTACAGGGCTCTCCGTGTCTCCCATCTCCATCTGCAGAACAGAGACATTTCCCTGTCTGCAAAAGGCAGCTGCAAGATGAATTTGTTAGAGATCAGCGGGTCCTGAATTCAGTGGTAATAAGGGCCATAAGACAGACAAAATACAGGGTGGGAAAAATCTGACAAGATTTTGATATCTGGTCTAGTTGCCTGGATACTCTCTCCTGGCACAGAAAACTCATGCGCCACAGCCACCGTCACATGGTGTGAGCTCAGAAGTTGATTCACTTCAAGGCAGGAGGAATAAACAGAAAATAAAATGTCTTCCATGATTATTTCAGGGCCAGAACATTAGCAGTTATAAATTGCTCGAGACCTTTAGCTTTCACACCTAAGAGTACCTTGGCTGATGCAGAGGAGCAAAATTTTCTTTTTGCCACGAGGCTTGGGCTTGGAGCAGCCTATGGGTGCGTTGTGTCAGGAGCATGATTTTGGAAAGTGGAGTGTGTTAGACAGTCAAGATCTGCAGCCTACTTCCATATGGCCACATTAATTTCACGACAACTTTGCGGAGAGGAAGATGATGCACCTCCCACCATCCTTGTGGGGGAGAAGCGGTGCTCCTGCCAAACAGTTTGCACAGGACAATAATTCTGAGCACTATCCCCTCTGTGAACAGCCTCAAGTGGGGCTGCTGAATCCTCCCATCACTTCTCCAAACCACTGCCAGGGCAACCCCTTGTGAATCTTCTAAGAGCCCAGGGAGTTTTTTCTTCCTGGGCCACAGTGGAGTGAAACGAGAGAAATAAAGCGAAATAACTTCCCTTTGCTGAGGAAGGAGACAAAGTGTAACTGTGGTTCTTAAAAAGCTTGAGGAGCTTCCAAAATACAAGGGTTGGAAGTGTAGTGAATTCAGGGAGATCCTTTTAAGGACATTATGATACTGAATCACCAAGAAAAGTAAATGTAGATCCAGCTTGAAGACCTGTGGTTCTCTCGTGGCAAGGAATGGGCCAGAACATGTTCTGGAGCACCACCACCATGGAGGCTCCCTGCCAGCTCTAAGTCAGTGTGCATCATCCAAGGAGAGACATCAGCCTGCTGTATCCCATGAAAATGCCAGGCTGGGATTCATTTAAAGTTAGGAAATTCTTTCAGGAAGTGGGTTATGGGCACAGCGTTTTTTCCCCTGAAGGCTGGTGCTGTGGGCACTTATCACATTGCTTCTTCAACATTTTTTTTTCCCCCTCACATTTTGTTCCATTGGAATTCCTCAGTGAAAAGTTTGATTCTCGTCTACTTGGGTCAGAATTTGAAGCTTTAGATTCAAAGATTCAAGTCCTGGATCCATGATGGAAAGGTCCTAACCCAGTCCCTCCCTCTTTGTGGCTGGACAAGAGAGGTGAACATCAGGAATTTGTAACAAAATTGGTTTATTTATTGGATTTCTTGGATGGGGCCCTGAGCAACCTGATCTAGTGAGTGGCATCCCTGCCTGTGGCAGGAGGGGGAACAAGATGAGCTTTAAGGTCCCTTCCAACACAAATCTTCTGTGATTCTTTGATTACAAAGATTCTTTCAGAAGACTTTATGAACAAGGCACTTTGGCTTGGCTCAAAATTTAGGAATCCACAAAGACGAGCCAGTTCATCCCAGAAGAGCACCCATAAATACCACACTGTAGGAAATGTTTTAAAACTCCAAAGAGTGATAATTTTAATAATTTAAGGGCCACACCTCAAGTGCCAGCTGCCAATCCGCAGGCCTGGAACATGCCTGTTCTTGGCTGCTCAGCACTACAATTGCAAATGGCCCATTCTGCTGCTTCCCAACATTAGACCAGTGAGAAATACACAGGAAAAAAAAATTTACTCTGCAGAACATCTAAAAAAGCATTTTCTGTTCATTTAACAAACTGCCCAGTGCAAAACCTTCAGGCAGGAGGTGCCTGCTGGGTGGGAGCTCCTCTGAAATTGCACAGGATTGGCTTTGGCCAAGAAATGGCAGGAACTGGAGTGAATCCTTTGTTTGCTCCGTGGAGTCCCCCCATCTCTGGGAGACTTGTCAGTTCTGGATGAACAGGATGGATGGACAGACAGAATATTCATATCAAAACCCAAGTTTCAGCCTCTGGAGTTAAACTCACATCCATCTTCCTCAGAGCAAATTAAACCTTGTTTAAAGAAAAAAAAAAAGCAAAAGGCAGCCACTCCTCCAATGAGTTTACTATTTAAACCAGGAGGAGCTTCTCGTGTTAAAGACTCTGGGTTATCACTACCAGAGATAGCAATTAATTTTCTGGAAGACTGCATGACAATAAAGCCCAAATCAGTCCTGGCACTTGGTCATGCTGGACAATGTGCTGGTGTTATTAAAAAGCCAATTACCATCAGCTTGTGTTCCAGATGACAGCAGGAACAACTTGGACAAAGTGGAGTGTTCCAGGGAATCCTGACATCCTTGCACCACTCGTGATAGTTGCAGCTTCCACCTAAGTAATCATTCAGCTGCAAAAGCAGCCCTGATTAAAATGTTTGTAGAAGCATTTCTGGCAAGAAAGGCATTTCATCCTCACCCACTGACAGATGCTTTGCTCCTTTCTCTGAAACATTCAGCAGCAGCATCACAGGGGTCAGCTTCAATCAGCTAAGGTAACTCAGATATTCTTAAATTAAAATCCAAAAGAAAATAGAGTATTTCCTCTTGACTTCCACCTGGCAAGTCAAATGAGGACAATAAAATAAATGAAATTTTATGATCTACTTGATTTGGTCTCTCATGTTAGGGGGAAGGAAGACTCTTCTCCTCAGTTTTGATAGAAACTGTTACAGAGGTAGGACTATGAATATCAGGAATATTTTCCATTTCAAAGATCCCTTTTGGAGAGGAAACACTTCCTAAATTCCTTAACATCTGTGAGTATGGGTGGAGAATGCTGTGATGGCTGGATCCACATCCTTTCAGGACAACTTCTGAGAAGGAAGAGAGTGTTCTCCCTCATTTTGTTGGTCTGTATTGGATGGACATCTCTATCCTATGACAATCCCACAAGTCCTGGCTGCACAAAGTTGGGATCTGCAGCCTCTGGCTGACATGGAATGTTGCAGGTGGCTTTTACTCCTATGCTTGAGTATCCCTGGGTGGCTCAGTGCTGCTGATGGTCTCCAGAGGAGGCCTCAAGCTTGGTTTGTGACCACTGGTGACATTCATGGTACCAGCAGACATGTCCTTCTGAACAGAATTAACTGCATCATTCTGCCAATCTCTAACTTGAATAATTATGGTCTGTCCTGCAATTTCTCTTTGAGAAACTGAGTTTGGTGCTCTAAAGAAGGGGCTCTTCATCATGAACATATGATCCCATTTTATGGCTGTTCATGGCTACCTCCCCACCATAATGGGCTGGATTTTAGCCCTGAGGTAGTGAATCTTTGTGTCCATGATCATGGAATCAGAGAATCAGAGAATCAGAATCATCTGTGTTGGAAGGAACCCACAAGGATCATCAAAGTCGATCTCCTGGTCCTGCAGAGGACAGCCCCAGGAATCCCACCATGTGCCTTACAGGATGGATCACAAATCACCTTCTGAGGCACTCGCTCAGTCCATAAATGCAGGACCAGCTTGAGGTCTGGGAATTGTGAGAATGTAGGTGAAAACCATGGATGACACCTCCCAGGAGCACCAGTTGCTCCAGTGACTGCTTTAGGGATGACTGTCCTGTGGCCTGGGAGACAGAATTACAGATCCTTATGTCCCCAACTTATTCACAGGGGACTTCAGTGCTCTTCCTTTGATTAACACTTGTGAAGGGCTTTCAATAAAGGCCCAGCAAGCAAAGTGCCACAAGGTTTGTGGCACCAATCACAGAATCACAGAATGGTTTGGGTGGGAAGGGACCCGAAAGCTCATCCCATTCCACCCCCTGTCATGGGCAGGGGTCATTCCACTATCCCAGGTTGCTCGTAGCATCATCCAACCTGGCTTTGATGGCACCAAGGATGGTTATTTTGCCACTTATCTGTTAGTTTTGTCTTGGACTTTGATTTTTTGCCAGGTTTGAGGACACCAGGTGGGAGATGGGCCAGGTCAGATATGTGCAGATATGCTTCTCTTTTATTGTCTGACATTTCCACTCTTCCCGTAAACAGGGAGCTCTTGTTTCCTTCCCAAGGAAGATACATCCTACAAGAGGCTATTAGAAAGTGCAATGAATAACTTCTGGTTGTCAGGTTTTCTCCCCTAATTGACTGGCAGAGAAGAATAAAACAGCAGCAGCAACAGCTCCATGCTGTCTTTCACTTGAGCTTTCCCATGCACTTTGAAATCCTGAGTGAAATAAACTTCCCAGCCTCTTCTGAGGCAGGTGGGGAGAATAGGAGGGAAGGTGGAAGGGAAATATTTCCTGAGCTTACCCAATAAATCAATACATGGTTTTGTCTCTCTGGATTCACTGTCCCATCCTCTAGCCATCAGGATGGGACCCAGCATGGAAATCAGGGTTGTGTTTGCTTGGGGCTGGGGAAGACTGAGGAAGCATTTTCCCTAATAGTCAAACTGCATTTTCCCTAATAGTCAAACTGACCTAACTGGGATTCAGTGCTTTGCTTCTTATTCAAGCCTGTGGAAAGGAATAATTAACATTCATCCCTCCTTATTGTGTCCTCTGCAACTTTCTGAAAGCAAAGTCCTTCTCCAGAAGCAGCACTTGTGTGCAGGATGCCCTAAAAAGCTGTATTTTTCCCCAAAAGCAGCAAACACAGAGTGAAGACTGCAGCTCCAGAATGCCATAGGGCTTTGAAAATCCCAACTGGGCACAATCCCACTTGGCTGCCTGGCTCTGAGGGTGCTGGGCTCACTGGAGGAGCTGCCATCCCTGACACGGAGCGGGGCATCAGCTGCTTGCCGCATGCCAGGGCTCGACGTGCCGAAAGTGGAGGAGGACGAGCTGCTGCCGCCCTCTGGGAGAGCCGTCAAAACATCTGTGATATTTGGGACCGTTCCAGGGCGAGGGAATCAGAAGTGGATCCTGGAAATCTGCCTATTATCCTAATGAGGATGTTTCCGTGTCGTGGCAGAGCGAGGCGGGGAGGCTGATGATGGGGAAGGGCTGGTCCCAGTGACCTCCTGCTGTCCCAAAGGGTGGCCCAGCACAAGGGCGTCCCTGTCCTCCCCATCAGGATCACTTACTGGGTTGTGTCGTGTATTATTGCCTGTGTAACTTCAGCTCCCAGGAGTGTTTTCCCATAAGGAAAAGGGGAAAAAAAAAAAAAAAAAAAAAAAAACAACCAAGCAAAAAACAAACTAGAAGCTTTGCACGGGCTTTTAAGCAAACAAAATGTGGAACATGTGTGCACACAAGATTTCACACCCACGCACAATTTCCCTTCTAACGTTGCAAATGGCTCGTGCACAAGGACCTGGCGTAATGCAAGGCAGGGAAAAGTGGGAAAAACAAGGGGAAAATAGGGAAAAAGATTAAAAAATTCAGTTATCGTTTCATGTTAGGGAAACCATGTAAATTTTCAGCAACAAAAATCAACCCCTGTCCTGTTTTGTCTGATGTTTGATCATGTTGAAAACCCTTCCCATGCTCTGCCACAGGGTACTGTAAAACAAATGAAAATTGGGAAGAATAATAATAACAACACATCTGGGGTGGCAGAGTGGTTTTGTTTAGCACTTATTGCCACCAGTCACTCCAGGTTTGCTAAAGCCTTTTGGGCTTCCAGGTGGGAGCCATAGCCTGGCTCATAGAGCCTGAGAAAGATTCTGGATCATGATTAAAAGCTTCCCAAGATTTTATGAATGACAATGGAGAAAAAAAGTCCTGCTATTCCCAACATTTTTTTGAGGAAAAGAAAAAAAGATAAATTAAAACCACAGTGTCTCTCTGCACATCCAACAGTGGCACTTTGCAGACTTTTCTGAATCCCAAAAATATTCCACTAGATTGGTGGTTTATTACCATGGCCTTTTTTGTCAGTGAAGGTTTTCCATTGAATGATACATAAAATTTTGGGAAGATATTAGAAATTAAGAAGAAATTCTTCACTATGTGGGTGACGGAACAGGTTGCCCAGAAAGCTGTGGCTGCCTCTGGTTCCCTGGAAGTGTCCAAGGCCAGGCTGGACAGGGCTTGGAGCAGTCTGGGATAGTGGGAGGTGTCCCTGCCCATGTCAGGGGGTGGCACTGATTTAAGGTCCCTTCCAAACCGTTCTGGGATTTTATGAAAATTACTTTAAGGCAAAACCACTTGCAGGAAAACATCCCAAATGAAGTCCTGGCCAGGAATCCCACGTGCCTCATCCCTCTGATCTTCTCAGAGCCAATTTCTCCTGACGCTCATTGAGTGTCCGAGTGCTTCCTCCCCACCACGTCAGAAACACAAATGTGAAACACGTGCTCTTCTTCATTAAAAATTATGCTAATGGGAGACATCATTTAAATTGCTAATAGGGTTGGCTGTTTCTAGTAAGACATGACAAACTGTCTGGAAGGAATTTTTGCATTTTTAAAGATCCCCTTTATTCCCAAAGGGAAGCAAGTTGTTTCAGAGGGGAAAATATATATATGTATTTATATACACACACGAGCACACACACAAACACACACACAAAGACAAACAATTTTTTTTTTTCCCCTCAATAAAATGCAAGTGCTACAAATCAGCTTTTCTTTCGTGGGTGCACCAGGTTGGACCTTTTTTAACCAGAGTGGCTTTGGGAAAGGGGTGTTTGGGAACAGGAGCTGCTGGAAGGGTGTCCCTTCACCACCCGACCACCTCCCCACACCCTGCACGCACCAACTCCTGCTGCAGATTAGCAGCTGCTCTTTGCAAAGAATGCTGATTAGCAGCAGGCAGGGGAGGGAAAAGCCGCAGGGATGGATAAAAGATGAAGCCAGGAGAGCAACCAGGACTTCTGCTCCCTCCCGGGACCGGCTCGCCTTGGAATAAGTTATTTTTGTGACAGATTGGAGCAAACCGTACAGCAAAGGGGCAGCCTCGTTTTGTCTTCACTGGGCAGGGCATTTTCTGTCCCATTCTTGGGCAGAGTTTTGAGGTGCCTGCATCCCACCAGGAGGTATTTGCTCCCCTCAGCAGTGATAGGAGGGAAAACCTGACCCCTGGAAGCGCTCAGGGAGCCCATCCCTGCCTCTGGATTGTGCTGGAGGGAGGGGGACAGATGGCAGCACAGCCACTGGGGACACCCCCCCTGGAACACCATCAATCTGCCAGAGGGAAAGGGCTTCCAACAGGGAGCAAAAGAGGACAGGGAAGCATTGGGAGGTGAAGCCAGGAGATAAAGTCAACTGAGGACCTCTGGCAGGCACAGGCGGCTGCTAAGGGACCACAGCTGAGCTTCTCCAAGGGATCTGGGCATCTTCCACAAACTTCTCAGCAGCCCTCCAGCTGCGTGGAGCATCTCCACGTGGTGTTTCTGACATCAGTGGCCTGACAGAATAACGCTGTTTGCATCCTCATAATAATAATTTTTTGGTCAAAACCTGAATCAGCTCTTGCCCCTCACCTGGGATGGGCTCTCCAGCAGCGGCTCATGAAGAGTAGTGGCCTAAATGCTGCTGTTGGTTGTCACTTGGTCATTTCAGTGGTGATTAATAAATTTAAGCTTTGATAGGGATGACCATGAATTATTTGTTATTTTAGATGACCTTCTGTCACAATTTGACACTGGCCCAACGCCATCTTCTTTCAAAGGCATTCGTGTTGAATGTACCTGGTTCTGTGGGGTTTCCTTTTAATCCTTCAGTTTTATCTGTTTGTTCTTATAGCTTTGTATTTAAGAGCAGAAACAGCCTCGATATGTGGGTTTTCTGTGTGCTTCAAGCTCTCAATGTAGGTTTGGAAAATGACCTTAGTCCAGATAACTTCACTTTGTGCTGCTTGGGGGTTTCTCTGGGTTTTTTGGCCAAAATGGGTGCAGAGAGATGTGGATTCAGCACTGCCCCGAGCTGATGGGAACTGGGCAGGGAGCCCAGCTATGGAAGAGCCAGCACAGCCAGAGGAGGTGACTTTCCCCCTTCTGCCAAGGCTGCCACATCACCTAAAGATGATTTTATCTCAGGAGTACAGGCAAAGTGACCATTGTGCCCCTGGACAGACACAAAATCTCTTTGTTTGTGCTCCAGACTAAATTCCAACATTAGCTCCTCTCCCTCTCCCAGTCCTGGCACAATATTTATTATTAACAGCATGACAACCACAAGGCTGAGCTTGTCTGATATTTTACCTCACTGTTGTTTTATCTCACCTAAACCACTGCTTGGCCATTCTGTCTTGGCATTTTCACCATTTCTTTTGTCCCTTTTTACCAGCATAACTCAGCACTCCAAGGTCCACAGACAAGAGTCCCAATAACCAATGTTTACATGTGCCATGGGAAAAAAAAAGAAAAAAACCCAGCAAAATAACAAACCCAAGGAAGGCCAATAGGCCTGTGCTGCATTTAGCAATGAAGGACACACTGGCTAATTCTGCCTCTGATGGAATATGATTTTGTCTGGCACACAATACAGAAGAATTGCCCAACAACCAGGCAGCCACTAAATTAAATTCTAAAACTCCAATTGCAACTTTCTCACTGCACAACCTCAGGAAATGCAGATGAAGCCCATGTGCAATAAATACCCAATAGCACAGGAAAATGGCTCCTCCAATAACAGGCTGGGATTCCAGGACTTTTGTCCTGGTGAAATTAACAGTGCCAGGATCTGTCCCTAATCTGGGTTTGAGGACTATTCCACAAAAACATCAAATCACAGAGTGGTTTGGGGTGAAGAGACCTTTAAGGTCATCTAATCCGATCCCCCTGACACAGACAAGGATATCTCAGAGCTGTTTAGCTTGACAAAACTTATTCCAGACCAAAACCATTCCAGAGTCATGCTGATGATGATTTCAGGGTTCCAAAACACTTTAAATTCCCTATTTCTGACAGACCCTACTGTAAGATGAACATTGGTCCTCAAGGACATGAAGTCTGATTTGTAAATAATGGCCTGAGGCAGAAAACAATGGAAACAGAGATTGGATGAGGCAATCCTGGAATATCAACCAGCTTTCTTGGGCCCCTCTTCCCTCCTGGGCATTATCCCACATGGGTCTGACCCAAAAAGATCCCTGAAGAGACTGAAATTTGCTCTCCTGCAGCCCAGGGTGATTTGCTTGCTCTGCATCCTCCACACTGCCCCAAGGGTCTCCAGCTCCACCATTCCATGGTCCCAGCAGCCCAGGATGCCCTTGAGCTTCACACTCCCCACCAGCCCCTCCTTTTTGATGGGAACAGGTCCAGCAGGGCCCCTCTCCTCCCTGGCTCCTCTATCCCTTGGAGGAGCACATTCCAGGAGTGGGACGGATCCACGTTCCGCTCGTGTGAGCAATACGTTAATGCTGGTGCAGAGAACATCATACACACTTGACTAAACAAGTGAAAGTACTTTACCTGCCATGTTTCAAGGGAATTTAGTGAGCAAATATATTTTTTAACGTGAAGAGGCTGTTCAGGAAGATCTTGTAGCCTGGTTTTTTTCATGAGAGAAGAGTGAAGTGTCAGAATCACCTTCAAGGCTTACAACAGGAGCATTGGGAAGACGGGAAATAGTGTTCAGCCCTATAAAAAAGGTCTGTAAGATCCTCTGCTGCAGCCAGAGGTGGAACAAAGCAACACAATTGTTCCAGGTGGAGATGGTACTCTGAGTTTTATAAGATTGGGATCGAAAGGATTACCTCAACTGCAGATTTATTTCAAATATTAGATTGTATCAGCACAAGTTTATATCAAGAGAAGGTCCCAAAGGAGTGGGTCTATACTAAAAAAAAATCCATTGCAGGCCTTTAAAAAGGTTTTTAAGGTCATTAAGAGATGTGAACCTCATCCACTTCTGTTCTCTTCTGGTTTGCTGTATTGATATTTGGAATGTGTCTGAAGTTTAAGGCAGGACAAGGGGGAATGGCTTCCGACTGCCAGAGGACAGGGATAGATGGGATTTTGGGAAGGAATTGTTCCCTGTGAGGGTGGGGAGGCCCTGGCACAGGTTTTCCAGAGAAGCTTTGACTGCTCTATCCCTGGAAGTGTCCAAGGCCAGGCTGGATGGAGCTTGGAGCAACCTGGGACAGTGGAAGGTGTCCCTGCCCGTGGCAGGGATGAGGTGAGATGGGCTTTAAGGTCCCTTCCAACCCAAACCTTTCCATGATTCTGTTTTTGTAACCATACAGAGCCTGCAGTAACATGGAAAGTGCATTGGAATATCAGAAGAGTTTGGATAAAAAAAAAATCCATTGCAGGCCTTTAAAAAGGTTTTTAAGGTCATTAAGAGATGTGAACCTCATCCACTTCTGTTCTCTTCTGGTTTGCTGTATTGATATTTGGAATGTGTCTGAAGTTTAAGGCAGGACAGGGGGGAATGGCTTCCGACTGCCAGAGGACAGGGATAGATGGGATTTTGGGAAGGAATTGTTCCCTGTGAGGGTGGGGAGGCCCTGGAACAGGTTTTCCAGAGAAGCTTTGACTGCTCCATCCCTGGAAGTGTCCAAGGCCAGGCTGGATGGAGCTTGGAGCAACCTGGGACAGTGGAAGGTGTCCCTGCCCGTGGCAGGGATGAGGTGAGATGGGCTTTAAGGTCCCTTCCAACCCAAACCTTTTCATGATTCTGTTTTTGTAACCATACAGAGCCTGCAGTAACATGGAATGTGCACTGGAATATCAGAAGAGTTTGGATTGAAAGGGACCTTTAAAGGTCTCCAACCCCCCTGCCATGGACAGGGACACCTTCCACTGTCCCAGGTTGCTCCAAGCCCTGTCCAACGTGGCCTTGGACACTTCAGGGGATGGAGCATCTACCACCTCTCTGGGCAACCTGTGCCAGGGCCTCACCATTCTCACAGCCAGGAATTCCTTCCCAATATCCCATCTATCCCTGACTTCTGGCACTGGGAAGTGAGTCCAGGCTGCCCAGGAGCAGGTGGCTAACCCTGAGTGCGTGTGGCACGTGGCACCACTCGTCCTTAGCGCTGGGTGCACCCTCCTGATCTCTGTTTTTGTTGTATCCCCCGCTAATCCTTCCTCCCGATGCCTCCCCTCATCTCTCCAAGCCTTTTCCTCCATTGGCTGGCACCCCTTAATCCTATTACAGAGATTTCTATTCTCCAAGTTTGGCTGAACCACCCTCCAAGCCCTGCCCAGAGCTTCACCTGTGTTGCTGACGAAGTCGCCGGCCCTTCCGCCGCTCCGGTTCTTTTGGGAATGATGCATTGGAATGCTACTCCTGAACTAAAGCCTAAATCCCCCGTCTCTTCTTTCACCCTTGCTCAGCACAGCCACTCACAGGGTTTGTCCTGAGAGACATCTGCATCTCTGAGGAGATCAGGGAAGGCTTGGATTCAGTCATTTTGAGGCTGGTTTAGTGTTTCTGAGATGGGAAAGAATTGAGGATAAACAGCGATCGGGATCACTGGTCTCAAAACCCATCCTGGCCTATTAGTACTTTTAGGGTTAGACCCAGTTTTTTGGATTATCCCAATTCCCTTTGCACCAGCTTTCCCCAAGGATTGGAGGGGGCCTGATTTCAGCACAGTCACATCATGGAGGGGAAAATGGGATGAGTTCTCATTTGAAATGCAACCTTCAAATCTCACCTTTTGCTGCCGGATATGGGATGAATGATGAGACAGAAAGCCAGGAGACCTGGGCCCACATCTGGTTTAACCCCAAATTTGGGCACATCACACACTGGGCTCACCCTCATATTCACTGTCTGAGCAATTTGGGATATTTTATTTACATTTCAAATAACTCACAGGCACCTGTGTGGGCACAAATCTCATCTAGGTGAGGCTGGTTTGGAGACATGAAGTTTAGCTCCTCATCATCAGCCACTTCTCTTTCATACACTTGCTAATGAATAATTCTCAGACCCCCAATGTTTCATTTAAAAAAAAAAAAATCTCTGTTTGGAGACAATAGCATTTAAGTGTCATGACCCTTGCAAATTCCCTCCCCAAAAGCCACTGATTCCTCCCAGCTCTGTGTGCAACAGAAATTAAACATCAACTGCTTGAATTTCCCTGTTTCAGCCAACAATTGATTTCCATAAATAAACCCAAAAATATTCACCAAATTTTCCTCCCACATTGCCTAATTTTCTGCTGACATTGCTTACTTTTTCAGATTAGTGATACTGAAAATTAATCACATAATCCAAACAAGACTGATTTCAGCTGCTCTTGCTATAGGTTTACCTTCTGGTCTCTCACTAGGACCTGAATTATAACAAGTTTGTGTGGTTTAAAAGTTTAATTTGAGGCTTCTTTGGCCTCACAGTGGTGTTTTCTCATTACCTGAATCCTTCTTTGTGTAAATAAACTCACCAGTGTTTGAGAACTGCTTCCAGAATTTCTTCATAAAGCACCAGCATGAGCATTTTCCAGGACAGCATAAACCAGAGCAAATTTGGGTGAACATTCCTGATGCCATTACAGCCAATCCCACCCTGGCTAAGGCAATGCTATTCCCAGGCATCCTAATCCACCCAAAACCAGCTCTCTCCCACTGCTGGAAAATCAAAGGAAGGGTGGAAGCCCTCTCCTTCAAGTGTGACCATCACCTGCAAAGCTCCTCTAGGTGCCTCCAGGAGCCAGGAACCTTCCATGTGATGTGAGCTGTCCTTCCATGCAGAGCCAGGCAGCTTAAAAATAGGGCTGAATATATTAAATGGTCAAATCAGGTTATAAATATTAAACTGTCTCTGCTGCCTGCTGGCACATTGAGCTCAGCTGAGCCAGCCCAGCGTGGCAGGGGGGGCTTCATTTGCAGGTCTGTGCTCTACGGGGCCACAGCTCAGCTGTGGGATGGCAGGATCCCAGCAGAACTCCGAGGTAATCACAGCCCTCCCAGAGCTGACTCCTGAATTTCTGCTCCTGTTTGTGGCATTCATCAGGATTCAGAAGAAAGGAGAGAGCAGGAGCACTCCATCCACTAATGAGCTTCCTCCCTCTCTAATTTCCTCGCTGCTTTATTCTCCTGTCCCACCAGAATCCAGGAAAGCCACATCTAAGAGCATTTGAACTGTAAAAAAAATGCCTTTTGCCATTAAACATGACTCCATTAGCAGGACAGAAGATGAATACCTGGAGAGAAAAAACCCAAATGCATCTCCCCATCCAGAGCAACCTGGGATAGTGGAAGTTGTCCCTACACATAGCAGAGGGTTGGAATGAGATGATATTCAAGGTCCCTTCCAACCCAAACCATTCTGATTCTAGATTGTGACCCAGTACTGACAGTGGAACAAACTCCTTCATGTCAATACAGATTTTACAGAATTTAAAGGCACATTGTGTATTTTACAGCACAGCACATATTTTACAGAATTTAAATGCACATTGCAAATGCCTTCCAGACGTGCCACAAGTGGCCATGCATGGATCCTGATCATGGATCACAGAGCAGGGCCAGAGCATTCTGCAAGATCAAACCTCAGGAACACTGTGCTTCTGCTCAGAAAAGAAATCAAAGTATGATTGAGTTAATTCTAAATCAGCTTGTGTCACCAGCAGCTCTTTGCCTAGATACAGGAAGAAGAACAAGTTAAGAGTCTCTTCTGCTTCAGGAACCGGCACTGGTGATTGAATTCTGACAGCCAAACTCAGCATATGGCCACAGAGCATGGAAGAGGAAGAAAGAGAAGATTTTTGATTTCATGGAATCATAGAATCACAGAATGGTTTGGGTGTGAAGGGACCTTAAATCTCATCTCATTCCAACCCCTGCCATGGGCAGGGACACCTTCCACTGTGCCAGGTTGCTCCAAGCCCTGTCCAGCCTGGCCTTGGACACTTCCAGGGATCCAGGGGCAGCCACAGCTTCTCTGGAAAACCTGTGTCAGGGCCTCACCACCCTCATCATAAAAAATTTCTTCCTACACTCTAGTCTGAATCTCCCCTTTTTTAGTTTAGTTTTACATAATGACCCCCATTTTAGCCAACACTTTTTTTTCCTCCCAGCTCCATCCTCTTCCCACTGGCAGAAGTACCACAAGGCACAGGATATGGCTGTGGGAAGAAGAAGCCATGGCTGCCCCATCCCTGGAAGTGTCCAAATCCAGGTTAGACAGGGCTCAGAGCAAACTGGGATAGTGGAAATTCTCTCTGCCCAGGGCACAAGGTGGAACAACGGCTGCCCCATCCCTGGAAGTGTCCAAATCCAGGGCTCAGAGCAAACTGGGATAGAGGAAATTCTCCATGCCCAGGGCACAAGGTGGAACAAGATAATCTTGGCATCCCTTTCCAAGCCATATCAAAATATGGTTTTGTCAAAAATGGGGAAATGCTCCCCTGCAACTTGATTTTTCTCCTCTGGTTAACTGAGCCAAGATGACATTGAAGTGGGAAGTGGAATAAATACACACAAGAAGTCTTTTCACCAAGTTATTTAATTCATCAGAAGGGACACTTAACCATACAGCAGCTCCTTATTTACAACTAACTGCTCTTTATGCATCGTGTAAACATCAGATGCAATTTCTAATAAATTACAATCCAGGGAGCAGCAAATCAACAGTATCACTGAGTTGTTTAAACGAATTCATTACAAAATATATTGCCTTTTTCCCTGTGACTTCATTCAGACTGCACTTGAAAGCATTATTCTCCTGAATTTTCTGTTCAGGATATACATGTGCAAAAATATCTCCAAGCAAGAAGAGATTGTATTTTAAACTTCATTGCCCTTGACCTCAGGTCCTTTTGAGTCTGTTATGTTCCAGCCTCTCTGGCAACACCATCACTGGTGACATCTAACAACAAACAGCCCCAACAGCAGGTCCCAGCTAATTCAAATTGAATTCAAATTGAGATCACAGATTCAGCCATGTAAGAGTCTGAAAAAGAAATCCCTAAAATTTCTATAACCTCTGGGCTTCTCTTTACCAGAAAGGATGTTCTACACAAAGTAATAGGAAAATGTAATATTGTTTGCCAGTTTAATTGGATGTGCTCCTGTTATGAAAGAGATTGGCTCTTGCTGACCGTGTATAAAACCCAGGATGAGAGCAGATCCTGGTTGTTCAAAGTGACAAAAAAGCCAGCAGTGATTTGAGGTGATGTGACAGCCATGGGGACATTTTCTTGGCCTCTATTCCAAGTGCAGGAGGGGGCTTTGGACTGATTCTTTGGGGTGGACATCACTTGGTGGAGGACAACCCCACCGTGCCTGTTTAAAATTAGGTCCAAGGCAGCCCCCACAGCATTCCTGATTTCTGAGGTTAGTGGTGATGGTGCCCTGCATCCCACTGCCCCTGGCCATGCAAAAATCCACTGTGGAAGCAACATGGATTTCAGGGATGCGATGGAGAGCAGGATAAGAGGCTATGCACGACTGTTCTCACTCATGCCTCACAGACCTGACCACTATTTTATTATGAAACCAAGAGCTGGAAGAGCAGAAAAGGGAACCTGGGCAGAGATGACAAAGCAGCAGGAGGTTCATCTGCGGCAGAAAAGCCTTGTCCCAGCATTCCCACAAAGCTCTTGTAGGCTACGACTTTCCGGGTGGAGTGGTTCGAGTAGCTGCTGTCTGCCTCGCTTTCTCTGCCTTTACTTACGGAAAGCCACGAGAAATATTTCATCGTCTTTGTTGAGACAGTTTCCTTGCACTTAGAGAGGCAGAACAAGTGCATTTATGCTCTCACTCCAGGACTTGCTGATGGCCGTGAGAGGCAGCTGGGGACCAGGACTGGGCTTGTTACAGCTTCAGAAATTCAGCGCCGGAGTGCCTTTGCTCTGGGTGAGAACGAGGAGAGCTCTGTGCTGCCTGACCTCAGCTCCCCTCCCGAGCTGCCACGGGAACAGGAGAAGGCTTCCTGCCATGGGAAGGTGGTCTCCAGTTAATTCCCAGGATCACAGAATCATAGACTGTCCTGAGTTGGAAGGGGCCCACCAAGATCATCCAGGACACCCCAACAATGCCACCCTGTGCATCCCTGAGAGCATTGTCCAAACACTCCTGGAGCTCTGGCAGCCTTGGGGCTGTGCCCATTCCCTGGGGAGCTGCTCCAATGCTCAGCCACCCTCTGAGGAAAGAGTCTTTCCCTGATATCCATCCTAAACCTTCCCTGACACAGCTCCAACTGTTCCTGGGCCCTGTCCCTGGTCACAGGGAGCAGAAACTGGAGCTGTCCCTCAGGAGGAGCTGCAGTCCCCAGTGAGGTCTGACCTCAGTCCCCTCTTCTCCAGGCTAAACAAACCAAATAACCTCAGCTGCTCCTCATAAGGCTTCCCCTCCAGGTCCTTCACCATCTCTGGAGCCTATTTTGGGTGCTCTCTGACAGGTTTAGGTCATTCTTACTTTGCAGTGCCCAAAACTGCTCACAGTGTTCAAGGTGAGGCCACCCCAGTGCAGAGCAGAGTGGGACAATCCCCTTCCTCTCCCTGCTGGTGATGCTGGGCCTGGGACATCCTGAGGGACATCCCTGTCCTGATGTCCCCAGGACAGGGATGTCCCCTCTGGCTGCCAGGGCACTGCTGCCCCAGATCCAACCTGCCGTGAATCATGGAATGGTTTGGGTGGGAATGGGGCTTTAAACCTCATCCTGTTCCAACCCCCTGCCATGTGCAGGGACACCTTCCACTATCCCAGGTTGCTCCAAGCCCTGTTCAACCTGGCCTTGGACACTTCAAGGGATTGATAAATTACAGGAATAAATAAACCAGTTCCTGATTCTCTTTCCTTGGCCATGAGGCCTTGTCTTTGGGGTGGAAGAACTGTCACCCCGGGGTGCACGTGCAGTCTCAGCCTTCGCTTGGTGCCCCCAAATTGCTGCTGGTTCAGAGACACCTTGGAGCAGATTTTGGCACTGGGCAACAACATTCCTGAAGTTTGAAGGGATGAATCCCACCTCACCAGACCTGGGTGTTGTGTAAGCCTTGTTCTTTCACTCTGTCAAAAAGCTGAAGCACATTTTGCTATTTTTTAATAAATTAGGCCCTGAAGAATTGTCTAAGAAGGGTTTTCTGTACTCTCTGGTGGGATGCTGTCAGCAGCAAGCCTTGCCTATCCTCCATGGACCTGGTGTCAAACCCAGTCCAGTAGAATCCTTTTTGGCTTCTACAACCATAAAATGCCTTCCCTAACTTCCAAAGGGAGAAAATCCCTGCCCTTTGGTGCATCTCTGCAGTCAGCCGTCCCAAGACGGAAGATGTTTCCTTGGCTATAATTATTTCCTTGGCCATGGTAGACTGGTGCTCTGCTTATGTCTCTGTGAGTATTGGCGTGTCTCCTGAATTTTGGAAAAGGTGCCATTGTTTTTTCTGCCAGTCCCAACAAATGAAGGTCACAGCTGAAGGGCTCAGCCCGAGATACCCCATAAATGGACAATGGTTTATCCCTTTTTGGGAAAGGACATTTTCTCCACAGAGCTGGAATTTGCAGTTTGGGTGGCGACAGGAAGAATGCACCTCGGGGATTTGGGCTCTAATGGGGAAAGTCTTTACAAATAAAAGCAGATTCTAATTGTGCCTGAAGCACCACCTATAAACACCTAATTCAGCTGAAGAAAATGCTGAGAGCAGGCATGGGGATAGAACCAGCTGCATCTTCTGCACATGGAGATGTGAGAACTTCTGGAAATGGATAAGATTGGGCAATCTGAGTCCATTTTTGGAAACCAAACCCATTAACCTCTGTCTTGGCACAGAGTGGCATTGTTGGGGTGTCTGTGCAGGGCCAGGAGCTGAGAATCAATGATTCTCATGGGTCCCTTCCCACTCAGGATATTCCACGATTCTGTGATTCTCTAATAATTACTATGAATTCCTGTGTTTCATTAATGAACTGGGTATGATGAGCTCAGGAGAGGACCAGATGAGGCTCAGACCACAGCGGAGGGCTCAGACCGTGAGGATGGAGCTCAGTTCTTGGTGGACTCCCTGGGCCACCCTCATCCAGGTGCTTCTCCTCACACCTTAATTCTGCATATGCAAAATAGAGCTAATTCCCTGTAATTTACTCAGCGTGTGAGCTTTAATTAACATTTTTAGGAGAAACCCTGGGCAGACCTGGGCTGGGGAAGTGGTTGTTGCCTTATCAGAGCAGGCATCATTCCAGGCCTGGGCCAGCAGCAGGAGCTGGCTGGGATCCAACCTCCCTCTGCTCCGCACGCCCCGGGTTTGTTAACATCCCAATCAATACCACCACGACACAAAATCCAGCTTCAACTTTCCAGCTGCAGCGCGGGCCGTGGGGTGGGTTTTTTTTGTTGTTTTCCTTCCCAGCTCACACCCTAAATCCTATTTTTCCAGCTCCTTTGAGCCCTGCTGGGAGATATTAAGGTGTTATTATCGTTCCCCGTTGCTGCGGGGAAACGGGGGGAATGCTAACGAGGGAGACGCGTCCTGTCCTCTCCATCAGTTCACCTCTCCCACCGCTGTGAGCTTTTAAAAATAACAAATTGCGGGTTATCCTTTCTTTCTTTGGGAGGGTGACCTTTAGAGTTTGCATTGCACTTCGCGGAGGGATAAAGAGAAATTTGTTTTCCAGGAGAAAAAGGAGAGGAAAGCTGCGATTCTCACAGGCGTTAGGAATTGGACCTTAAGGAGAGGGGGAGAAAGAGTATTTTGAGGAGCTTGATAAATTTAAGAGCTGCTGGAATGTGGATTTGTCAGGAGCAGGTCGGTTCTGGCTGGCATGGGAACCAGAGGGATGAGGGATGGGGTCTAAGCAAATATGAGCCTATTAATAATCAATAACTGCTCACAGGGCAGAGATGATTCAGGCCAGGTTGGTGTCTAATTGCCATTATTGTTATTCTGGTTTAAACCCCGTTCCTCTCCGCTGCTGCCACCAGTGATCTGAGGCGCTGTATTTTTAATTTGTTCCCAGGCACGGCACAATCCATCACATGCCTGGATCCAAATGCCAGCGCCGGAGCAGCAGCAGAGAAACATTTTTGTTATTTAAGTTACTGTATGCTAAGTTTATGTTGATTGCTCTGAGTATCATCTCCCAAAGTTAACTAGCGTTAAAGTGTTGATAATGTCCCACTTTCGCAATCAGATTTGCATAGTGCACAACGGAGTTTAGCAGGAGAAAAAAATTAGCTTAAGTGCTGTTTTTCATCAGCCCTGTCAGTCTCACACTGTTTGCTTCATCTGGGTGCACGGGGCGTTTGGTGACAAATGGTTATGACATTTTCCATCTCAGCATTACGTCATTACAGAATCGCTGCCGTCCTCTGGCTCGAGGCTGCGTCCTGGCCTGGCAGGGAGGAAGAGGGGAAGGGGTGAAAATGGGGGCAGAAAGGCAAGAATTGTCTTTGGGATTTTTGAAGTATTTTATTATTTACGATTTTCATTCTCTCTGAAAAAAAAAAAAAAATTAAAAAATAAAATTTCAACCTCTCTCCCTTCCCCCCCTGCTTTAGGCAGCATCCAGGAATATTCCCGTGGGCAAAAGGAAAAGCATCCTGTTCCCGTTGAAGCCAGCGGCAAATCCCTGGATGTGCAGGACGTGGATGCAAACAGGGGTGACCTCTCTTTGTTCGGGGTGCAGATCCAGGACCACTCTTCCCAGAAGCCTTCCCTCCCTCCCCGCATCCTGGCTGACATCCCCCCACCTTCCCATTCAGCCCCGGATAAACGATGGAGAATCAGGCTGGAGATCGTCCCTGCGACGCTATTTTATAAAATATAATTCAAACATTTCCTCGGTGTTAACAGCTCTGAAATAAAATCCCCAGAACGCAGGAATATGTGATATCCATAGCAATTTTGGTTTGGTTTTGTGTTAAACTTCCCCCCCGCCCCCATCCCTTACTTTTTATCTTGGTTTAGTACCTGAATTAAGGAGCAATTTATTCAATTTATTCCTACACTGGATCAGGCAGAAGTTTTCACCTGCATTTTGCAGGCTGTTAGGTGTCAATTCCTCATTTTGGGGCTCTGGTTTCTGTTTCACCCCCTTGCTTTAGGGGTAAATACAGTGCTGTTAAAGCCCAGCATTATCCTGGGATGTGTTTTTAGCGTGAGCCCCCCCTCCATACATTAAGTAATTCATCCTTATTGCCATTAGGAATTCAGATGTTATTTTACAGAGGGGGAAGGGAGGATGGATGTGCAGAGCAGAGCACAGCTTATATTTTACAGATATTCCTTTTTGCTGTGCGATTTGCCGATTTACTCTTGGAAACCTGCTGGAGGAAGGTTTGAAGGATGCTTTATGGGGGAAAAATAGGGATTTTTGATGTAATTCAGGCTTCTCCCTGCTCCCGTGCAGCTCTCGCTGGCTGGGTGCGCAGAGCCGAATAGGGAACGGCCTCCTTTGCATTAATAATAGTCCAATAAAACCAGACAATATTCCTGCTTAAACACACTGAGTTATGTAGATCCTAATTCTAGCACATCAGCAAGGAAAGAAAAGCAGATATTTCGTCCTCGCCACAACAAATTCCGTGATACAAATGCGAGCCGACATATGGTAAAAATTGCCTGCAGCCCTGCTGATTTACAGAACTGTTTTCACTCACAGATAATTCATTAAAAATCATTTCATACTGGCTGTATATACATAAAAAATATTTACTTGTGTAAATATCAGTCAGGAAGGTATTGCTTTTTTTTTCCTTTTTTTTTTTTTATCCTTTCCCTTCTTTTCTATATTATTGACAGCTGATAGGGAGAGGAAAAAAAAAAAAAAAACCAAAACAGAGATGTATGATGGACATGGGGGAAAGCAAAGGTATTCCTGGCATCCATCCGTTCATCCTGGATATAGGTCAGGCCTGGGGATGGGCTGGGACAGCTTTAAATCCGCTACCTGAGCCATCTGCTCCTCCATGCCAGTGGAATCTGCGTTGGGGAAACACACACTAGGCAGACGTGGATATTGTGGGATACGGCACAAAAGGGACTTTTACCTGATTCGGGGCTCTCTGCTGACCTGTGGAACAATAGGGGAATGCACACCCTGGGAGATGTCGCCGGAAAAACGGGAGCAATGGGATTCCAAGGCCGCTGCTGCTGTGGCAGAGCAGCCTGGAAAATAAAGAGCAAATCCCAGCAAGGCAAGGGGATTTTTGGGGGTTTAATTGGTTTTTCAAATTGTCCTAAAATGATGGAGGCACCAAACACAAGGGGGACAAATGGCACAATGGGGTTTGGGGCTCCTGAAGATGAACATTCCAGGTATAACCGAGACAAGTCTTGAAACGTCCCTCCCAGCCCCACGTTTTTCCCTCTAAAATGTGTTACACTACTCAAAATGCTGAACAAGGCTCCAGCCCGACACTGCACCTTCCTTCTTTTCCCTGTGCTTGCTCCAGTAGATTTGCCTAAATACAATGCAAGTTTTAAACCTGAAGCTTGGCGACCTTTCGTTGATTTTTTTTCCCCCCCTTCAAGGAAAATTCAGAAATAAATCATGGAGTACAAGAAATTTGGGGTATTTTGTTTGCTGGTTTTTGTTTGGTTTTTTTTTAATCTCTACAGCCAGTAAGTGAAACAACATTATTTAAAGTATGGAAGGGAATAAGTACTTGGAAGAGGGATCTGGTCCATCAGCTTTCAGCCTCCATAAAACCCAGTAGTAAACAAAGCAATAATATTTGGGGGCTTGGAGAGGGCAGCTCTAGGGAGAGCTGGGATGTTGATTAAGATGGAATGGCTACGTGGGGAAAGGGGGGGATGCTGGAATCGCATCCCACGGCTGCACCCAGCACGGCGGCAAGGGGAGAAAGTTTGGGCCCGTTTCCTCTGGAATTTGGTGCCATGTCTCACTCCGTGGAGCTGCTGCATCAATGGGAAGTTTTCCTATCAAGCTGAACCCGAAAGGGAGGGTAAAATCAACTCTCACTTCCCCATCGGAGCGTCTACAGTGCAAAAGCCTCTCCCGCTCTATTTATACGCTGGATAAATCAGTCTCCAGACTGTTACCATAGATAACAGAGTTTTTCTCCTGCTGTTGTCTCTAACAGCTTCTTTTTTCCCCCACTATATTTTGCACGGTTCCTACCTATCACCTCGGTGAGTAATTCCCCTGCTTTAAATCAAATTTCTTGGGGGAGAGACGGGGAGATTTTCAGGCAGAGGGAGATTTTTCATCCCCCTCTCGCCGAATTGCGCTCCCAGTTCTCTGAGTAACCCTGAGAAATCCTGCAGAAAGGGGAGCTATAGGTGACTGCATCTGATCCTGATACATATTTAACCTTCTCACAGTCTCCAGGAATTAACTATTTAGGAGGTGAGCAGCCGGCGCAGGCGTTGCACCAGGATAACACGGCCAGGCTGGTTCGCAGCGATGCCGAAGCTTCCCACAAAAATCCCTAATTCTCACCAAGGAGCTTCTGCAGGAGACATTGCCACGGGCTGGGATCTTTATTTGAAATAAATAACTCAATGCGGCAGGTCCCTGTTTCGGGGAGCAGTGGATGCAGAGTTTCCCCTCCCAGGGATGGGGTGTTAATGGGATTTGTTGCTCCTGGCTGGGGAGCGAGGGGGGTTAATCCCTTTCTCCATGTATATCCCTGCTAAGCTGGTTTAGGTCATGTTTAGAGCTAAGTTTTGTGGTGCAGGCTCTGTCCACTCGTCCATCCCGCAGTGCCAGGCACAGGGATGAATCCAGCTGCCATCTTTGCTCCCCTCGCACCTCCCAGTGCTTAACAAATCAAGTGAGCCGCAGAAAGAAATTAAATGAAAGGCTTGAATTCCATCAAAGTGGTGAAAAAGCCTCTAAATTTAGAAACCCTGAGTCGTCACTCGGGGAAAGCTCCCAGCGAGGCCCAGAGCCCTTTGTTTGCTGCAAGGGGATTTATCCTGGAGTGGGTAGGGAAGGAAAGGGACTTTTTCCCTCCACCTGCAGGGACCCATCCTCCCGGCATCACCTCTGCCATCATCCCCAGCAGACGTGAAGCTGCTTGTGGGGAGGTGGCTTTGGGGGTTTGGCATCATTTTCTAAAGCCTTCGAGGAGGCTGCAAAGCGTTAAATAGCCTCACCTGACCTCCTCCAGCAAAGCCAGGCTCTGCATCCTTATTTAGGGACATACATCACCTCCACAGCTTTCCCTCTGGCGCTGGGGGTGGAGCAGAGAAGTGAAATGTCGTGAGAGAAGGGAAAAAAAAAAAAAATTAGAAGTAGCTCTAAATCCATGTGAATTTGCCTTGAAACCCCTTTCCCAGCCCAGCCTCGCCGAGCGCATCCCGGCGATCCCGGCCGAGGGCCGGACACATATGCCGTGCCATATGGAGCGGCGCGATCCCAGTCAATCGGATCTTTGGGAGTTTTATCGTTTAATTTCTTAATGTGCTAATAGTGCACAGGGAGGGGATGGATCACCGGTTAAGTCTGAGGATTTATGTTTTTAAGGGAGGGTAATGTATTTCCGAGCGGGCTTTAAATATCCTCGGCCAACGTGACGGGCGGCGGGCAGGAGGGTGAGCTGGAAAAGGCCCTGGAAGAGCCCTTTGAGCTTTAATCCAGCACAGGTTTATAATGTGACATCCAGCTCCGTGTGAGCTGAAATTCAGGCGGAAAATCCCCGTGTCCGTTTGACAAAGCCATTTTGCCCAGCCCTGAGGGCTGCAAGCCGTGTTCTGGGTCTGTGTCCCCCTGGTGCTCCCATAATTTCCATCCATGGGTCCATTCCATTTGAAGCCATGGAGGATGGGTGGCAAAACCTTCCCAAGGCTCCTGATCCTCCGTTTCCCCTCTTAGAGAGAGAATTGCGTTTCCTTCCTTCAAATTGCCATTGGGATCAGGGCTTATGCAGACTTCAGCTCCTCAAAAGGAAAGGTCTTACAGAGAGATAAAAAAATAAATGTTCATAAAAAAACACGCAGAAGTAATTTCAGGAGAGTATTGAAATTGCAACCATTCACCTCCAACCTGCCACGAAACTCATCTATTTATTTTTAAATAAACCACCTCAGCTCTCCATAAATCTCCGGGGCAGGGAACCAAGGAGGGGATGAATTAGGCAGCACCGTGACCCCGTCCCGGTCCCCGCTGGGCAGCTGCCTGCGGGGCAGGGACGGATGCTCGCGTGGCCCCGTGGCTCCAGCTGCGGTTGGAAGCGTGGCGGTCTCAGAGGGATGCTCTGGCTGTTGGCTTCTGTCAGCCAGACCTTAAAATCTGCGCCTTTCGGGGCCTTATTTGAATTGCAAACGGCTCAAGGGAGGTGTACTGTGGAGTTGCTCTCTCAGGGTAAATAGGGTTTGGGGTTGTTTTTTTCTTTAAGCTAATAATATTGTGTCATGCTTTGAGGGGTGTGGTGGTATAAAGGGCAGGCAGAAAGATTTCTGTGGCTGAGCTGGTGGCTCTCCCCAACCATTTTTGACAGCTAATTTCTAGCATTTCCTTGAAAACTCCTCTGATCTGATGCGTTAAGTGAAATGTCATTAAGGCAATGGGAACACAATGGGTAGGACTGTGAGACAGCACTAAAGGGAAAGGGCAGAGGCTCCCAGAGGCTCCCAGCCACATGTTTTGGACCCCCAATGTGCCCAAGGTTCTTGTGCTTACTCAGAGCTGGACGCTCCTGCCCCTCTCTGAGCACACAGACTCACACTCGGGGTACCAACCACCTATTCCATGCGGGTTTTTCTCAGCAACTTCTAGGCCTCGACTGGGGAGGGAAAAAAGAGAAGAGAAAAGAAGGGATGTGTTCCTGTTCATGCAGTGGGAAGGGATGGAAGGAAGAGACGTGCGCTGCGACTCGGTGCGGCGCTGGAATGATCTCAGGAGCTGCGGCTTGTGCAGAGAGATCCCAGGAGCGGGCACATGCCCTTGACACCAAATCACCCGGCAAGTAATAAAGGATTTCCTGCCTTCAGAGCCTGCTTGAGCCGGGGTTTTAGCCCGGGTTAGGCTGTGCAGCACCCTGACAAGGTTACAGGGTCGAACAGGGTGCTCGGCCGGGACTGGTCATGCTGAGAATGTGTAGATATCCCTGGATATAGACGTGTAGATAACCACGGCGTGCACTCCTCGCCACAAACAAAAAGCGCGCTCTTCTCCTTGAAATTCACCTTGAACACGGTGAGATGGGGTGGGTTCGTTGGTTGGTTTGGGGTTTATTATTATTATTATTATTATTATTATTATTATTATTACTATTATCTCCCCCCCGCTTCCTTTTCCCTGACTACTGTCAGCAGAGAGGCTGCAAAAAAAGCTGAGGAGCCACTGCAGGCTGCGCAGCGCTGGGAGCTGTCAGCCCCACGCCACTGCAGTGATGTCAGCCGCAGCCACAGCCACTGCCACCCCCAGCCCCTGCACACACGCGAGTCGCAAGAAGAAGAATTCATAATTACAGTAGCGTAGCCATGAAACCAGCAGTGCTGGGGGTGAGGGAGGGGGGGAGAGAAAGCGAAGCCTCGGCCAAAACTGGTACTTTCTTTTTTTTCTTTTTTTAATGCCTTTTTTTTTTTTCTCTCCCCCTGCAAAGCTGCACCCAGCTCTGCAGCATCCTTTCTCCGCAGCGGGGTTTGGGGGGGCCAGGGCAGGGGGTTCCCCCCCGCAGCCCCCCCAAAGCGGGTGGAGGGTGCGGGGGGCTGCGGGGGGAGCTGGGCAGGGCTGGAGGCTCTTTCCCCGCGGGTCGCTCCTTGTTTTAAAAGGCAGCATTTCTGCGGACAACACCCGGAGCATCTCTGCGGGAGCGGGGCTGGGGGCGAGGGCTGCAGCCGCCTTGTTTGCGGCGCACGGAGTCAGCAGCTGGGATTTTTTTTTTTTTTTTTTTTTTTTTTTTTTTTTTTTTTTTAGGTTTTTTTAAAAAAAAAAAAAAAATTTTTTTCCCC